>NW_027249753.1:0-81535 GCF_030848795.1 Temnothorax nylanderi | reverse complement strand
GAGCGAGAGGGCGCGCGAGCGGAGGATGAGAGGGCGAGAGCCAGCGCGAGATATATTAATATTTACACACACGCATACACAGAAGACGAAAAGGGGGGGGAGAAAATAGAGCGACGAATACAGAAACGTTTATGCTCTCGCGAGTTGCACAATAACACGTAAACTTCACTCGGGTGCACCAGCGTCATTCTGTCCTTGTTCAACTTTTAGTAAATAACAAAGATAGAATGACGCGGTGTGCACCCGAGTAAAGTTTTCGAACGCAGCCCTGGAAACGAGATCGTGGAAAGAGGAGAAGGATCACTCGCGAGTAGTAGAACGAGAGAGCGAGTCGCGATGAACGTTTGATCAGAAGCGCGTATCATTACACGTGTCATCCGAATGATATCGTATCCTATAAACTTAATTGTAATTTATAAAGAGAGACGAAGTATGTATTTATTAAAGTAAATAAGCAATAAATAAAGATAAGAACTAAATCGCTCCGTTTGCCGATCACCACCCGTGAGACTCGACGATTCCAGGACAAGGATTCGTTGGACGTCACGTGTCGATCTTCGCCGTAAACGCAAAGAAATTATTCATTTGTTAAGTGTCAGCTTAATTTATTGTACAATATAATCCGCAGTCGTACGAAACAGTGGAACATAATTTTGGCTTTCATGCATCAAGTACTTCTTAATGCATCAAGTACGTCTTAATGCATCAAGTACTTCGCGTAACGGTAATCTCGCGAATTTTGTCTTTCTTAAAATTAAATGGAATAAAATGATTATCATTTTATTTATCTACTTTACATGTAGATACGATTTTAACTTAATTCGTAAAACTTATCTCAATTACGCGGATAATTTAACGAGTTTCTACTTCAATCGTCTCGCGGTAAATATCGTCATATGGTATTTACGGTCGCAAATTGACACGTAAAAATTAGAAGTGCGTAGAAGCGCGTAGAAACTTAGTGCCTAGGAATCCAATTATTATGATAGAGCACGTTTCGCCGAAGGCTGAGCTCTACCTGTGATTCTTCTTGGCGTCAGTTCGCGTAAGCTGCTGAATTGTCCTTTCATAAGCTCCCACTGCGTCCACTTGTCCGAGCTGATGCGGAATTCCTCGCACGTTTGCAGGAAAGCAGGCACGCATAATTGCAAATAGTGATGGTCCACGGTGGGCAGCAGATGGTGCAATGAGTGTGAGCCGAAGTTGGTGAGCGCTAGGAAAGTCGAGTCGTCGATCACCTCGCGGTCGCGCACGGCGGTCCATCTCGAGCAGACCCCAGTCCAGGTCATTCCTTGGAGACATTGCAATAATTAAAGAAATTTACTAAATCCTTCGAGATAGAACAGAAATATTTTACCATTAAAAATTAAAATTACGTTGAGATTGAAATTGGAATTAATATCAAGCAGCTCGACGTTAAAAACAAAGTCAATTAATTAAAATTGAAATCAAAATCATGCGAAAAATTACATCGAGATTGAATTAATGTTAGATCTATGTTTGAAGTGAGTGTAGTTAAATCAATATTCTTTTTTTTCCTTTAATTAACTTATTTTATACTATTTTACTTTATTTAAATTATTTTTTAATAGAGAGAAAACAAAATAAATCTGATCGGTTCAAAAATGCTTTAATAATTTCAGGGAATGAAAGTTCCCTTAAATAAAAATGTAAGCTATATGTAACCTGTAGGTATCGCCGTCGTGGAAAATATCAGGATGATGATGAGCCGCATTGAAGCCAATCAGACCGAACAGGGCGCTACTAATTAGCACCATTATCAGCCACAACTTGAGAGCCACGAGAATCTTAGGTGCCATAAAACACATCGATAGAGGTAGCACGAGTGGCACGAGATCGCGAAACTCGAAGACCCCGTACACCTTGAATACCGCGTAATATCTAAAAGTAATTAAATCTTTCATCACGACAAATAAAATTGGAAATCCATTTGGCAAATTTTTCGATGTCGACAGACGGAAAAATTAAGAATCTAAAGTGAAGATACAAGCTAAACCTTTCTCTTAATTTCAACGAAAGGGTGTGGAATGTTATTGTATATACGTTGAAATTAAGTTTCTATTACCGTTTCAAGCCTTCGGTAACGAACAGCAACATCCAGACGATGGGACTTATAATCCTGCTTATCATTCCCGCTAAGTAGGATTTATCCTTACGAGGCATCCACTGCAAAAATGGCTCTACCACGTAGATCTCGTAATCCCATATGGTGTTGGTATACATGTGATGGCTCATCACGTGCGTGATGCGCCAATCTTTCGAGGATACCATGCTGAGATCGAAGTAATACATTCGAAAATTGTCTCTCATGTGGAAGTAATTGTGTGCCGCGACGGTCGTCCATGTCAGAAAAACGCCTAGAATTATCGTCGAATAAACCAATCGATTAATACGTTTGCTCTTAATGATTGTAATTAATACAAAGCTATATTAATTAATAAATATATTCGTAAATTTTATTTTATCGTTCTATTGCGATTGTCGTCATTTTTATTATACTGTTAATTATAATAACGAATATCCTTAATCTCAATTATTTATAATTTCAATTCTTTATCTAATAAACTATTTATATCTTAATTATAAATAGCTTCACGAATACTCACTGGCCAGGACGGTAATGGCGTAAGAGTCGACGAGAGCGGCCGCGAGACTCAGCGCGAAAGTCACAGTCGCCAAGGAATCGGTGATGAGATTCGTCGTCGTGGACGGTTTATGGAAATTGACTGTTTTCAAAGCCTCGGCCGCGCGTCTCTTGAATGTGCGATAGAAGCCGTCCGGCAGAAACGTCAGGGGCACCGATCGCGGACTCGTGGCTTCGCGGACGTAGAATTTTGGCAGCAGTCGTTCGGCCTTGTCAGTGATGTGGTGACTCTAAGTGATAGAATTGACCGTTAAAATTTAAAGTTGCCTCCGAATTTACCTACACAAAAATCGTAGCGACAGACCGGAAATTTTTCAAGGAAAATTGTGAAAAGAAATAAGGTGATATAGGCCAGTCATATGTTACCCAGGTAGCAAACACAAGTCATTTTGACGTCAAATACTAGTCATGTTTGTACAAATGACGTAAAATGACCAAAAAGCGACTATGTCTTTAAAAATGACATTATACTGACGTTATTCCATAACATCATTATGACGTCTATTTTTAGTCATTTTTGGTTAGGTCCCAGGTAGCAAGGTGACGTTAATATGACGTCAATAATTCGTCATTTTTTGGGTACGACGTCATTTTACCAACTTAAGACGTATAAATGTCGTGACTTTTTTGACGAAATAATAACTAATCGTAGAATGACCTTATTATAACGTACCATTGACGTCATTTGTATAACCATAAAAACACTTCGACAATTTAACCAAACTATAACGTCCAAGTAACGTTAGATTAGTGCCCATTTAATGACGTTAGTTATTTATCCATTGTACGACGTATCTGAGACGTCAGAATTTCGACCAATAAAAGACGTTAGTTAAATCACTTTAATACGACGTTCCTGGTTCGTCAGATTGTAGACCAATAAATGATGTTAGTTAACTGACGTTAATACGACGTACCTGAGACGTCAGACTTTAGACTAATAAAAGATGTTAGTTAACTGACGTGAATACGACGTACCTGAGACGTCAGACTTTAGACTAATCAAAGATGTTAGTTAACTGACGTTAACACGACGTACCTGAGACGTCAGAATTTCGACCAATAAAAGACGTTAGTTAAATCGCTTTAATACGACGTTCCTGGTTCGTCAGATTATAGACCAATAAATGATGTTAGTTAACTGACGTTAATACGACGTACCTGAGACGTCAGACTTTAGACTAATAAAAGATGTTAGTTAACTGACGTTAATACGACGTACCTGAGACGTCAGACTTTAGACTAATAAAAGATGTTAATTAACTGACGTTAACACGACGTACCTGAGACGTCAGACTTTAGACTAATAAAAAATGTTAGTTAACTGACTTTAACACGACGTACCTGAGACGTCAGACTTTAGACTAATAAAAGACGTTAGTTGACTGACTTTAACACGACGTATCTGGTTTGTCAGTTTGTAGACCAGTATCCAACCCAAGGAGCAAAGTCTATGACGTCGGCGACTAATAATGGACGTTTATAAGACAATGATAACTATTTCATGCAGTGTTATAGCTATCAAGAAGATATCATTACAAGATTTTTGAACACTTTAAAGATGTACTTGTTATAGACAAGTACAGTTACTAAGGAAGCATCAGGGTCAGAAGATCGTCACTGTTCACTGGATCATCGAAGTCAAGCAACACGGGCGCGGTACTGTACTAGGATGGGTGACCGCCTTGAGAAAGCGGGGCTATATGCACATAATACGTAAAGAAACAGTTAAAAAAAGCGTTTTTTTTTTCATAGATAAAGAAGAAAAACGTTTTTTTTATAAACGTTTATCAAGTGGACATTTTAACATTTTAATTTCATAAAAAATAATGTAGATTAAAAAGTTGTCGTCTATTTGACATTTTATGGTCAGTCTTGTGATGCCATTCCAAGATGACGTCCAAATGTTCAAAATCTGACGTACTTTTATTTCGTCCCGTCGACGTCATTAATTACGTATTAGTGACGTCAATATATGACGTCACGGAGATGAGACAAAAGTACGTCATTTTTACGGCACTTTGACGTCATTTCATAACGTCGCAATCGTCAGAACATGACCAAAAAATGACGTTAAATAGACGTCACCTTGCTACCTGGGGTTAGTCTATGACATCGGCGACTAATAAATGGACGTTTATAAGACGTCATTTCTTAGACCATCTAAAGACGTCATTTTAAAGACGTCTTAAAGTCGTCCAAATAAGGTCTTTTTGTAATATAACTATTTTTACTTCTTAATATTGTTTAATAAAGTAATAATAAAATAAAAACCACAAAATTAACTGCAATATGTTTGTTTAGCAACTTTATGATTGAAGTGGCGAATTTATGGTATAAGTGGATGTAGTTTTATGATAACTATTTCACGCAGTGTTATAGCTATCAAGAAGATTATCATTACAAGATTTTTGAACACTTTAAAGATGTACCTGTTATAGACAAGTACAGTTAATAAGGAAGCATCAGGGTGAGAAGATCGTCACTGTCCACTGGATCATCCGAAGTCAAGCGACTCGGACGCGGTACTGTACTAGGATGGGTGACCGCCTTGAGAGCGGCTATACGCACATGGCATGTAACGAAACAGTTAAAAAAGTTTTTTTTTCTTAGATAAAGAAAAAGAACATTTTTTTATAAACGTTTATCAAGTAGACATTTTAACATTTTAATTTCATAAAAAACATTTCTAGAAACCGGTATGTCGTACAATGGACCTATTTTTGCCGTCAATAAGACGTCAGAAAATGACGTCAATTGTCTGTGACATTAGACCGTCATTTTAACGTCATTATGCCGCCAGTTAGTGACGTCAGGAATGGTCAGTAAAGGACCAAAATTTGACGTCAAAATGACTTGTGTTTGCTACCTGGGTAGACATCGAACTTTCCAATTAATTTTCCCACAATAAATGATAATAATAATATAATTATAATGACGGATTGAAAGTACGATGATTGATACTTCCAAGCAAAAAACTGGCTGATAATAAATTGTTAACTCTAACTATGATTTAATAAGTACCTCGAATAATTCGGTGATATCGGTCTCTTTCGTGAGCCGAATCCATTCAGCTCCACCCGGATGCGATTTCGCGAAGGTTTCCAAATCGTAAAGCTTATTTCCGATTCTCCACAATCCTTCCGCACCGTCGATTTTTCTCCTAGCCTCGAGAAAACCCGCCGCGGTTGCCGCCGTCATATCTCTCGCTGGCAGGTAAGCTAAGCCGGGTACCGTGCTAGTTTTCGACATGTTAAAGGTTTTCTTGACCTCGCCTAAATAAATAAGACACAAAAGTTTGGTACTTCTGGCGAATGATGGATTTATCACAATTAACTTTTACACAAGTAATAATACGTTGATTTATATCTAATTTCTATAAACTTTTTATCACAAATTCTTCAATTTTTTAATAATATTTCAATCTTTGCTCTCTTTAAATTTTGGTTTTAATCAAAATCTTTAATTTCAATTTCGTGATTTTTGGAGAAGAAACGACCAATTACCAGTTATCGAGCGTTAGTAAGGTGTTAAAAAGAAAATCTCATAATTTAAGCAATTTGTTTATTCTAAAGTGAGCTAACGTTTCGACCGTACTTGGTCATCTTCAGATCATTTGAGAACAATACAAAAATAATATAAATAATAATAAAATATTGGAGATCACATTGAAAGCGTTGAAATAAGTATTAAGTTAAGGTCGAAGTCAAACACGGTAAGTCAAAAAGTCAATGATTAAAATTAAAACTTAAATTTAAGTCGAAGGTTAAAAATTAAAACCTAATCGAAAAACTTTTTTGGAGAAGACCAATAGTGAAATGATAGAAATCCTTCGCAGATAATTCGAGCAGCCGCCATCCTCGTTAGAGAGCACCAATAATGTAAGTCCAAATGTAAAATGTCCGGTGTTTAATAAATAATAATATATAATTTATGACCAGACTTAGTGGTAACTATAAAGAGAGAAACTCGACTATGAATAGAATTCAAAAAGCATATAGAAGAGAAGTGGACAACTTTCATAAGTGGTCATTCGACGAAGTTTGATATTATAATTTCATATTTTTGAATACGTGATTTTTATCAGTGCGAAGATGTACGGCTTCTGAGAGGGAGATGTTTGTTCGGCGACTGGCATAATAATCCACAAATTAATGTTTATAATTAATGGTGACAGAGAGTTCGCTCAGAACATCAAAATAAACCTCGTTCAATAATTCCGTGTCTTTTTAGAGCTGATTCCATTGTATTGCTCCTTAATGTAAATCATTTCGGAAATTAATCTTTTTTTAGTAATTGCATTCATGACCTAATATGCAAGTTCTATCTCACAACCAGTCAAAAGAATGATTATATTGTGTAATATGTTTGGTGACCATTAAATACTTGGACGAGTCTAATGTGACGTTATACTTATGTTCCTTGTGTACACGATACTAGAAATCGGTCCGAGTTTCGGTTTAAGCCAATGAAACTGCTGCTTTTCTGTAAGAGCTGCAAGTTGATTGGCTTAAACCGAAACTCGGACCGATTTCTAGTATCGTGTACACAAGGCTTTAAGCCTTATAATATGTAGCTGTCGTTTAGTTTGCCTAACATAAGAGGCATCGCAATTCTTACAATCAATTTTGTAGATAACTGTTATTCATAAAGTGGGAGTTCTTATCTTTTTGGACTTTAATTATTCTGCTATAAGTTTATTCAGAATACGGTATCCTATAGATATCTTAGACTTATCCACTAGACTTATCCACTAGACGATGACTTCAGAGGCAGATTTTAAATAAGGGAGGACGATAAAATTCTTTTTTTGTTCTGACACATCGACGTCGTTCTTTCTGTCTCTGTCGTCATTCGAAGACTGTATTTCGTTAGATTGAAGTTTTTTAATCTTAGATTAATATGTCTTTTTGTCTTAGGGAGGCTTTCTGATAGAATCTTTCTGATAAAAGCTACTAAAAAGTTTGTGACTTTTATTGTAACATTAATCTTAGTTTCTGTATAAGTAACTCTCTCAATCTTATTACTTTCAATCAAAAAATCCTTTTACTGCTCTTATGAATTAACTGAATCAGTAAAAATTCCGTTAAATTAGTTACAGATTGATTTTATTCTGCTAAATTATAGCTACAGAGATTTCATTGATAACACACTGGTCGTCATATCAGATGCGGATTAGGTTTCTCGAATCGTTTCCTGTAGATTTTTAGCCGCTAAATCCGAGTCTGTCAGTAAAATTTTTCTAACACATTTTTCTGTCACAAAAAAAAAACGTGTTGCTTCCTCATAGAGGAAGCTTTGTTTTCGTAAATTTCGTATATTTTTTGGTCATTTTTGACAAAGTATAAATGATGAACCCGATGTGTTAGAAAATTTCAAAAAATGCTTAAAATAAAGGTTAGACAATATAATTTAGACTAAGCAAACCCATAATTAATCCGTAAAATAATATATAAATTGTATAATATTACACTTTTTTATCCTCAAACTTGCTGTGCGCAGCCACTGTTTAATATCATAGCCGTTTAATATCATTAAACTGCTATGATATTCTTCACTGTTTCACAGTGAATATACTAACTCCAAATCTTAATATAGATCACGTATCGTTTACGTTATGTTTACACGAACCTTTTTCATTTAGACAATGTAACTAACGTAAATTATTATAAATTGACTGATTGATTGATTAATTAATTTGATTTCTTTAAATTGTATTTTTGCAAACAGTCCTACAAAAATAAAAAGTAGTTTTAAATTAGATTAGATTAGATGCATATCAATTTTAAATTTATTTATTAACTGTACAGTGACATAAACGATGCATGATATTAATATAAAAAATATTATTATTTACATTAGACGTTCATTTCATCGACTACAATTGGCAAGTAATCATCGTGACAATTCGACCATTGGTTTTGGTCCGATTGATCGTCAAGACGTTAATAATCTTTGATACTTATTATATATATAAGCATCTCATTTTTTAAATAATTTAAATTAAATTAAATTAAATTATTAAATTTATTGCGATAAATATTACCTTAGCCAGGGTTCGAACCTCCCTCATTCCGTGTAGAGCTTCGTACCAATTTGACCACTGAGACATGTGGTAATATTTATCGCAATAACACACTAAACAATAATAAGATGGACAACGATATTTAAGTCGCGGTGTATAATTAAACCGAAAGTACATTGGTAATCATTCGGACCAAAACCAATGGTCGAATCGTCACGATGATTACTTGCCAATTGTAGTCGATGAAATGAAAGTCTAATGTTTATTATATCGTTGGCGAATTACGAATGTACTTTCGATTATTATTTACATTGATCTCGCGTTGTTTATTTTCTTTTTTTACAGATATAAAATCAAAATGTTTAAAACTATTCTTGTGTTTTTCTAACATCCTAAAAATTGCACCCAAGTTAAATAATAGCATTAAAAATAAAATTGCAAACAAAATATAAATATAAATTTCTTATGATGAAATATAAATCTTCGATAATTCTCTGGATAAATTATTTATTATTTATATAGATGACACGTTAAACATAGTTTTCACAACACCTCCACGGAAAGTCCGACTTTCCATGCCTGTAGAGAGGGGCGAAAGTGGCCAATTTCACGCCAGGGAGGAAAGTTGTTACTTTCCTCCCTATTTAGCGGGTGGAAGTGAGCACTTTCCTCCCTAGGGCAGAAAGTGCTCACTTTCCTTCCTGTTTAGCGGGTGGAAAGTGAGCACTTTCCTCCCTAGGGCGGAAAGTGCTCACTTTCCTCCCTGTTTAGCGGGTGGAAAGTGACCACTTTCCTCCTTAGGGCGGAAAGTAACGACTTTCCTCCCTGTTTAGCGGGCGGAAAGTAAGTAACGGGCAAATCTTAAAACATATATAGGAAGCTTTCCAGCAAGTGACAAGTCGACACAAGTGTCGTTTTGTCTTTGTTACTCATTCCTAAACAAAATTATATTCTAAAAATTATATTTCTAACATTTTATTGTCATTTTGCTTCCTCATAGAGGAAGCTTTGTTTTCGTGAATTTCGTATATGAACCTTTGATTGCGTATAAAGTTGGGTCTAGTCAACCAAATTTAAATGATTTACATATGAAATAGGGGTAGAAGAAACCAACAAAGAGATTGGTTTTGAGTTTTTGATGCCAATATGTTCAGAGTGTTCTAAAATGTCGAAATATCGCATTAAAATCGCATGTCTGTATGTGTGTGTGTATGTGCAGATTTGATGTCCGTGATTGCTCTAACTTCCGTAAATATTGAGATATCGGGCTGTTTTTTTTTTAATCGATAGAGTATCATTCAAGGAAGGTTGGTATTGAATTTGGCGATGATCGGTAAAGGGGTTTTTTTTTTTTTAAATTTTGAATTTTTTGGAAATGTCCGTGGTTGCTCTATATAACTTCCGCAAATTTGGAGATATCGATCTATTTCTAATTTTATTATATTTTTAGTCTTTTCTACCCCTATTTTATATATAATTTTTTAATATTTGGTTGATTAGACCCAGCTTTATACGCGATCAAAGGTCCATAATTTGATCGCATATAAAGCTAAGTCTAATCAACCGAATTTAAAAGAATTATATATGAAATAGGGGTAGAAAAGACCGAAGTAAAAATTGTTTTTTGAGTTTTCGATGCCAATGTGTTGCTTATGTTCAAAAACGTCGAATTTAAATTTTTTGAGGATCGGTTTTGAGGATTGGCTATCCATCAAATAACTTAGGGTAGATTGAGGCGAATCGGATTAATATAAGTTGTAAGACAATTTTCGTTAGTATTTTATTTTAAACGAGCAATTTTATCGTGCTATTAATTTGTGTTGTGTGGGGGGGCTTCGCCCCCCACACCCCCCCACCAGGGCCACGCCCCTGGACCCCACTAGGGGCTTCGCCCCCTAGGACCCCACCAGAGGCTTTGCCCCTGGACCCCATTAGGGGCTTCGCCCCTAGAACCCCACCAGGGGCTTTGCCCCTGGACCCCACCGGACGCTTTACTCCTAGACCCCACCGGACGCTTTACTCCTAGACCCACCAGGACTTCGCCCATGGACCCCGCATCACTCTCTTTTTCTCTTTCTATTTAACTACACGCGCGTACAAACTGTACGAATGGAATATCAAATGCATACACTCTACAGGCATTCAAAAGTCAGACATTTCCGTAAAGAGGTGTTGTAAAAAATATCGTGTGCACCTCGGGTCGAAAGCTTTTTCAGACTCGTGTGATTTGCCGCCCGAGCCGAAAGCTCGGGCGACAAACTTCACACTCGTCTGAAAAACGCTACTTTCGCCCCTTGGTGCACAATATACTATTTCACAACACCTCCACGGAAAGTTCGACTTTCCATGCCTGTAGAGAGGGGCGAAAGCGGCCAATTTCACACCAGGGCGGCATAGCGGGCGGAAACCACTTTCCTCCCTTAGGGAGGAAAGTAACAACTTTCCTCCCTGTTTAGCGGGCGGAAAGTAATCACTTTCCGCCCTAGGGAGGAAAGTAAGCCCTGGCTTGAAATTGACCACTCTCGCCTGTCTCTAGGCATGGAAGTCGAACTTTCCGTAAAGGTATTGTGAAAAAATATCGTGTGCACCTCGGGGCGAAAGTTTTTTCAGGCTCGTGTGATTTGCCGCCCTCGCCTTCGGTCAGACCAAGAGGCAATTACAAACCAGATTAAAAGAACATAAAAATAATATCAGATTGGACGCGTCTAAACATTCGTTGTCTCAGAGCATTCCACAAAATTCATCATTCTTTTGACTGGGATAATGCACGCATCTTAGAAATCGAACATAATTATAAAAAGAGATTGACTGCTGAAATGATTCATATTAAAAAGCAGAAAAATGGTATAAATTTAAACAAGGACACGGAGCTATTGAACGATTCTTATTTGTATCAGCATCATACGATCGATATTTTGTATCAGTTATCATAATGTTCTTCTAACAACATTAACTATGGGTTATTGTGCCCTTGCGATGCGTGTATTGCCTCAGTCGTCTGTTATCTTTTGCGACGAACACACGCTTTTGAGATGTGATGGAAGGAGTTCACCTGCGTCGTTGCTGGTTGACCGCTTATGTGAGTTTGATTGTCGTGAGTTGGGACTTAATTATTAATCTAGTGGTTATTTCAAATTTCAACTTTCGGTTTAGTTGCCACTAAGACGGTCTGGCGACAAAGTGAATCGGCGGATAACTTGACGAATACTCGATCATTACTTCTGACTTCATTATGACCAATTCTCCACATACTTCGGCGAGATCTAAATATTGTAAATAGTAGCGTTTGTGATTTGATTCAGTTATTGTAAGGGAAGAAGAGTTTTTGTAATGCGTTAACGGTTTGGATTTTTAATGTCCTGAAGAAGGCCAAGTTAGGCCGAAACGTCGACTGACTGTATACTTTGAAATTATTTAATACATTTTTAACATCTTGAAGTGCTCGAAATTGGCCGTTTTTTGTATCTATATTGCTGTTAAAAATAAGTTGTTAAAAGAGTTGTTAAAAATAATGTAATGAAACCCATACAATAACATATTTTTAATGTTTATTAATAAAATTATGTGTAATATTTAATATTATAATATGTAGGTATATGTATACAAATATTTATACAAATGTTTTAAATATTATGTAAATACATATAATATTTATAGAATATTTTAAATATTATGTAAAATAACCGTTAATCATTGCAAAATATGGTAAAGTATAATTATTACAAAGCATAATTATTCCACTGTTCACGATTGTCGCAATAACGATAAATCGCACATTTCTGCGAAAATTAAACATTCAGTCTTTATCTCTTCGTTTGCTTGAACTTTGTTAGCGTGAAAGCTCCCACCACCAATATTTGATCACCGTGTTTTTTTACTCACAACGCAACGCATCGACGATATTTCCTTTCAATCGTAACGCATCCATTATATTCGGCGCGTAAGTTGTATTCTTCATGATTCCTTATAGCGATCTGCACGACTTATTCTTCAATAATCCGGTTACGTGGCATGCTGTGGTCAAGAATATCGAGTCATGTATATTGTGGAAGGGATATTAATGACCAAACACATCACTCTCGAGTGCATATACTCTTCCGCAGAACTGCCGTCATTAATATTTAACAAAAAAATTCTTTTTTTCGGGCACGAGAACGAGAGGATAATCGTTTCTTATGAAAATACATTAAAATATATAGTTGCAACTTTAACTGCAAAATTTCTCAAAATTGTAACGTGAGAGAGCAATTTGCATACAGAATCGTATTCAGCGTTTAAACAATTACCGGAAACAATTAGTTTTGTTCTTGTGCTAAAAAAATATCTAATTTTTTGTTGAAGTGTCATTTTACTTTATTACATAAATTATATATTTGGATATTAAATACCTGTAATAAGTATTGACTGTCCGGCGTAAAAGCTTTGTATCGGTGTTCTGCGTTCAATTACCATGTTTTATTCACTGTTCATAAAATATGTGAAGTTAATACAGACTATATAGAGGTTAAGAAATAAATATCCAATTTTTTTTAATTTCCTAGATTGAATGTCTGTTTGACTTGACGTTACTCCGAAGACTGAAGACTGCAGGAGAAATCTCGCAGTTTTAAAGATTATGCTACCACTCCACTCCCGTTTCCGTGGAGAAATGAAAACTCAAGGCTTCTTGAGACAAACCCAGGTAGCACATATTAGTTTCATATACGTTTTTTGAACGTATACATAGTTTCATAACCGTAAAGAACCATTAAGAAACGTTTGAACAAAAATGTATTTGAAACCATGATTTAAGAAACGTATTTTTTACGTTAACAAAAATACCTATTTTTAAAATTTTTTCTTTTAAAATTATAATTTGCTTTATTTATATATATAGATAATAGCTTTAATAGCCTTTTTTGAAACATTTAAATTTATATTGCACAAAATAAGTCATTTTATCCATGCACATATATCCACTTATTTACTTAAATTACTTTTGTCCTACCTGTCTTAATCTATTTATCGTCGGACAAATCTAAGCTTAGAAAACTTCCAACAGTTGCAAAATAAACGTTCTGCTGAACGTGGCCATTGAAAGAACATTTATACGTGTGTTCCGTTTTGAAGAACTTCCTGAACTGGTGCACATCAGTAATGCAATTAAGTTAGAATGAGACAAGTATATTTTGTTTTACTTTAACTTATTGCACGAATGTGCACCAGTTTAGGAATTTCTTCGAAAAAGAATAGACGTCATAGATGATATATGCATACAGCTTCTAGAACATTCTCACGCATGTCTCAAAGACGTCATAAACACGTTCAAAAGACGTGAAAAGTAGGAATTTTAAATGTCTTTATCATTAAAACAAAACGTTTCTATAATTGGTTTTTTAAACGTTATTTTATTGGAAAAGAAACATTCCATCGAACGTTTTTCGAATGCACATTTTTACTCATGAGAAACGTTTCTAGGAATCGGTTATAAATCGAAAAAACGCTTATAAAACATTTCTGAAACGTGTATGTGCTACCTGAGTTGCCTCTTTAACAAAAACCTATTTAACAAAAGACTAATGCTCTTGTCGCGAAGCGGGCACGAAAATATTCCGCGACCGAAGGTCGATCTGTTACTATGCCGCATTATACTACAGTCCGAAATTTCCAAATTTGCGAAAGTTAGAGCAACCACGGATATTTCTCACTTCTCAAATTTTATTAGAAAAGAATCCTTTATTGATTCTTTATAAGAATCCTTTTATCGCCAAATTCAATATCAACTTTCCTTTATTAATACTTTATTGATTAAAAAAAGTACATTTTGTTTTATTAAATGGACTTTCTCCCAACGCTATTGTTACAACAAATGCTGCTGCAAATACACCACAAAATGCTAGGCTCGGCTGCTTTGTAACTTCTTCAAATATTACATTATTTGGGTCAGAATATGTGTCTAATATGTGTTCTCCTAATAATAATCGGCAAAAATTATTTGTATTCTGCAATTTTTACTAATTTTAAGAAAGAAACATAAATTACACTTAACGATCAATCGCATACTACGTTTACACGAGCGTTACTTCTGTAGTAACTTACGATAATTCACTCGTTTACGCGGAGTAAATTATCGTAAGTTACTACAAAATCCCGTTTATGCGAAAGAAAATCCCGTTTACGCGGAGGAATTATTGTAAGTTACTACAGAAGTAACGTTCGCGTAAACGTAGTAGCAGTCACTTATTCATGTGACTTATTCATGTCAACAGTTTGTACGAACTGTCGTGTGAAACATATTGAAGAGCGATTCTACTACTATCCCATTAATCACAAAGACCTTATTGCAATGTGTTCACACGTTACTTACACAAAAACATAATTGAGGAGAAAATTATCTAGGTAATTCTTTAATGTTCAATATAAATAAAATAATAGACAAGTATATTTTGTTTTACTTTAACTTATTGCACGAATGTGTACCAGTTTAGGAATTTCTTCGAAAAAGAATAGACGTCATAGATGATATATGCATACAGCTTCTAGAACATTCTCACTCATGTCTCAAAGACGTCATAAACACGTTCAAAAGACGTGAAAAGTAGGAATTTTAAATGTCTTTATCTAGAATGTCTTTATCATTAAAACAAAACGTTTCTATAATAGTTTTTTAAACGTTATTTTATTGGAAAAGAAACGTTCCATCGAACGTTTTTCGAATGGACATTTTTACTCATGAGAAACGTTTCTAGAAATCGGTTATAAAACGTTTCGGAAATACGCTTATAAAATATTTTTGAAACGTGTATGTGCTACCTGGGTACCAGCACTTTTTCAACCTCGTCACTAACATAACAAGTAAGGGAGAGTTGCCGAATGCGTACCGCCTATAAATCGTACCTCATCAATATTTCACATTATTACTTAATATATAATTAAGCAATATTTAATTACAAAAATATAAGGGGCTGCTGGAGTGGCAAGAATTACCGACATTTTTTTGAACAGACTAAACTTTGAATTGGCTTTACGGAATTGAAAAAACTTTTTTACAGAATTAAAGCACGCACAAAAACGGAGGGCGCTGCAGTCGATATTTTACATCAAAAACGAAAAAAAAAATAGAAAAATTATAGTTCGACTCGTGACAACATTTGCTGCACATACAAATTTACACTTTGTATGTATAAAATAAGCATACAGCGCCCTCGGAATTGCAAAAAAGAACAATGTTGTGCTTTCAGAAATGAGCCTAGAAGCAGAAAAATGTGTCTGAAAATCTCATATGTATGTATGCGTGCGGAGTAGTATTGCGTGTAGCGAGAGATGGCGCAGCCATCGAAACAAGGACAGATGCCTCTCGTTAGACAAGGGCAGATATAGGCCGGTAATATAGAAAATGATAGAAAACGAATTAGAACGGAATTAAAAATGTTCGACATTATCGACATCGAGGAAGTTCGGCCGTCACTCCAGCATCCCCTTAAAGTCTCCAGGAGAAAGGAAGAAGAGATAAGGGAGTAGGGGAAGGGAAGGGTGCAGCGACGGAAAGGGAAAGGATAAAGAACGAGAAAGGGAGGGAGGGAGCAAGAATGTATAAGGCCGAGGGCCAGGTCGGGATAGGAAGAGTGAAATATATGTACAGGGTTGGGTACGTCCCTTCAAAACGCCAATGTTTGTAAAGGTTTGGGAACGTTCCTCAAAAACGCCCTTTAATGCCCCTTTGGGGCAAATAAAGTACTTATTCTATTCTATTCTATAAAATAAATGAGAAATGAGTAATATAGACAAAAATTTAACAGATTACACCTTGTTTTGTGCGTGCTAACGACATTTAAAAAATTCAGGTACAACTGCCCGGGAAAAAAAACCCTTATAATGTCTTATATGTTCATATAAGAAGCGGTCTTATATGCTCATATATGAATTTTGGCCGCATAAGATCTTATATGGTCATATATGATTATATAAGGACATATAAAAAATATCTCTTATAGTGTGTTATATGCTCATATAAGAAGCTATCTTATCATATATGAATTTTGGCCTGATAAGAGTTTATATGGTCATATATGATTATATAAGATTATATATAAGGACATATATATTTAAATAAGTTTTAGAAAATTGTTATATATTTTCAAATGTTATTTTTTAAGCGTGCCACTTTATTATAAAAGTGGACTTCACGATATAACTGATACAAAAATTGTGTCGCTCCGAGACAGCGTCGCGCGAGAATAGCGCAAGACAGTGTCGTATCTTTTTGATGCCGTTCTTATAACACTGTTTGTCAAATTTTAAATACGAGAAACAGATCACATCGAATGCCATCTATCGGATACTTTGAGATGCAATATTCTGATCTGATCATATATAATCTTATATGACTATATCGTATTTGACTATATCGTACATCATTTCATATACGATTATATTATTTTCAGTTTAAATTATAAGATATGTTTGCAAAATAATACGATTGATATATTTGTTTATAAGAACTATAATATATATTATATAACAGTTTTTTTCACGAATTATTACTGGTAATTTCATTGTTTACGAAAATATTTAATAAAAATTAATATGTGAATTAAAAAAATTAAATATCTTATGCAAAATTAGGAAAAAAAGAAAACTTAAAATAACATATAAGCAATGAGAAGTGCCGTTTTCGGTCGAAGCGGATCTTGATGCTTAATAATATTTCACAATATTATTATTAAATACATGTTTCAGTTTTTTAAATTGGTACAGCGTGCCAATATGGATTTTGTCGGACTTAAAACGCAATTGTGTAAACTAAAACTAGAAATAATATATTTCATATTAATTTGATACAGTTTCGGATTCCCCCGTAGCCCTCGGCGGGGGAACAGGTGGAGCGCGGAAAGAGAGGAAAAGTGCGTCTGTAAAAGCTCTCATATCGGAGAAGGATAGTGGAGGAGGAAAGGTAGGCGTGGAAGGAGGCTGTGAGGAAGAGGAGTAATTGGAGACGAGGTGGAAGACACAGCGGAATGACAGAAATCTGCCCGAGAAGAGGAGGCCGGAGAGAGAGGTTAGGGTGACGGCGAATTGAAGGAGGTGGCACCGAAGGCGAGAGCGGCGGAAGAGACCATGTGGCTTCGCAGCGTGTGTAGTGGATAAGCGGCAAGATCGAGAAATCGAAAGAAGGATCGATAGTAAGGAACGCACGTGGCGGAGGCCGACCGGTGTGGCGCGGGAGCGGCGAGGTGTTTGGCGGGCCCCGGCTGGGCTGAGACGGCGCGGGGTGCCGGCCCCTCCAAAAGAGTGGGTCGGCGCCACTGCGGGGCGTTGAGATGCGGCACCGGGGTTTCGCGGCGCTTGCGCGCAGCGACGAGCGGGATGAACTGCCGTGGCAGCGAATGGAAGTACGCTAGGGAGGTCGATGCGCCACCGATCGAGTACGAGGGATCGACTGAGGCAGAGAAAGCACGGCGATTCGATTGAGGATGGCGGATCGATTGCGAGGAGGAAAACACGGCGAGAACGTGGGAAGCGAGTTTGAGACGGTGAACGAGGACGGGGTTAAAGTGCAAGCCGCAGGCAGAAGGAAGGAAGACACGAGGAAATAGAAATAGGTGGAGGTAAAGGAAGCAGACAAGTAAGTAAAGGAGAAGAATGTGAGAGACAGCGGGGCGAATGACAGGCGCCACACACACACATACACATGTACACGTTTTAAGGTTAAGGAAGAAAGAGGGGAAAGAAAGAGCGAGGCAGGTTCTGAGGGAAAATTTACTCTTATAGGAGGGAAAGAAAGGAAAGCGGATTGAGACAGGAACAGAGAACAGAGGAAGATGACAGAAAGAGCAACGAGAGCATACAACCGTAAGAGATCCGAGGACTGGAAAAGCGGAGAGGGCGAGGATCATAGTGTAATGGCAAAGGAAATAAGGTTGAGGAGGGAAGGACAGAAGAAGGAAGAGGACGGCTGGGAAAAGGAAATAATGAAAGAACTGAGGGAAATGCGCCAAGAAATCCTGAAGGAAATGAAGCGGGAAGGAGAGGAACTTAGGCAAGAAATGAGGGAGATAAAGAGACAACTGGAAAGAGTGAAAAAGAGGCAAGATATAGGAATCCATGGCAAGAAAGGCGAAGGACGAGGAGAAGCGGGGAAGAGGAGTGACCAGGAGATCGACGAAGAAACAGATGCTGAGGAAAAGCAGAGTGAAGAAGGGAGGGAGGGGAAAGAGGGGGCCAGCGGAGGA
The DNA here is from genome assembly GCF_030848795.1 of Temnothorax nylanderi. Taxonomy (NCBI): domain Eukaryota; kingdom Metazoa; phylum Arthropoda; class Insecta; order Hymenoptera; family Formicidae; genus Temnothorax; species Temnothorax nylanderi. The sequence continues at coordinate 62,634 of NW_027249753.1, read as the reverse complement.
ATGGCGGTGGATGCAGGTCCGAAGCACGAAGGAGAGAAACGCGCAGGAGGCGGACGGGAGAGCGAAGGAGGAAGTAAAAACTGGTGGGAGGAAATGACAAGTGAGGAGGAAGAGAGAAGCGAAAAATCTCGAGGATCCAGTGAGGGTGAGGGGGAAAGAACGGAGCGGTGGCGAGGAGAGGAAGAGTTGGAAAGAGGTGAAGGAGAGACGGAAAGTGAGGTGGAGAAAGGAGCGACGAGGGAGAGGGATAGAGAAGAAGAACGGAATGGAAGAGCCACGGGGATGAAGAAGAGCAACGTATGAGATATGGTGAAGAGGAGAGAAGAGAAAATGGAAAAAGAGAGAGAAAGAAGAGAGAGGGAGATAAGACAGAAAGAGGACAGAGCAGAAAGAGAGAGAATAGCGAAGAAGAGGAGATCGCTGATATGGAGCGGTTTAGAGGGAGCAGAAATGGCGGAAAGGAAGGAATTCATGGAAGTTATAGTTCAAATGGCACTGGATAGGAAGGTAGGTATTAAAGGGGTGGTCGAAATAAAAGGAGATGGAAATAAGGACCTGCTGTTAGTGGAAATGGAAGAGGAAGAAGACAAAAAGGAACTGTTCTGCAAACGATGGGAAATGAAAAAGAAATGGGGTGTAATTGTGGACAAGGAACTGACCAGGGGAGAAAGGCTAGTGAGATGGAGGATAGAAGAAAAGGCAAAAAAAGAAAGAAGATTGGGGAACTCTGTGGTGACCACAAACAGCTGACTGTGGATCAATGCAAGGGAAATATACTGGGACGAAGGAAGGAAAGAATGGAGGAAAGTGTGAGGAAAGTACAAGGAAAAGAAAAGCAAGGACAGCCAGCAAGCGAGAGAGGAGAGGGAGGAATGAGGGAGTAGGAGCTTTGTAAGAGGCTTGAGCGTCCTTTCTCTTTTGTTAATGACTGCTTTGTTGTAGAAGGGGCGCGGAGACTGGAAGGGAGGAAGGCAAATGATAGGAGATGGAAGGAAGAGCCAAAAGAACTTGAGGGCGCAGAAGGAAGGAAGCAGAAGAAGGACAGGAGGGTTGACAAAGGAAAGGGGGGCGGGCTTAGTATGTAAGGTCGCACAAAGGCCAGGCTCGTACTGATGGACACATGTAAAGGGTTGGGTACGTCCCTACAAAACGCCATGTATCCCGAGAAGGGAATCATTATCCAAATAAAAAAAAATTGATACAGTTTCGAGTAAAATAATATACTAGAAGAATATTTATAACGGTTATACAAATTTATATGGATAGATCCATTATAGAGTATATATTCATATATGTGTGTGATTATCTTTAACCTTATAAATATACTTTTACATGATCACATATGATAATATACTAGTATATAAAACCATATATAACTATATAAAGTTATACTTAAAGAGATTTAGCCATATAATATTGTTCAAGATTATATTTCCATTTCTTATATGACCATATATAATTATATATTTACTAAATTAACAAATAAGAGGTATTTTTTCCCGAGTATATAATCATATATATGCTTATATATGGCCATATATAATTATATACTCTCATATATGGCCATATAATATTGTTTAAGATTATATTTTCCATTTCTTATATGATCATATATAATCATATATCTACTAATATAAACTAATATAAACTAATATGAATAAATAAGAGGTTTTTTTTCCCGGGTGATATAAATTTGTTATCAATTTATATATCTGACAATAATGTAATCATACAATTTTATTATAAATTTTTATATTTTTATAAAAAAAGGTTTATTGTAAAATATTTTGCGTTCTTTGCATATACATATTTGCAATTATTATAATAATTAAATCGATATTTTTATAAAATCTACCAAGTTTCCTAAATCGTACCATCATAAGATTTTCTGTATATAGTGCCGGTACAATCTAGGAATTCGTGCTGTATACTTATGCGTACGCATCTCTACGTTACGTGACATAATTTAGATTATGTTAACATGACAGTGACGTCTTTACCTTTTCATTATCATGATTCATTAATTATTAATTACTTAACCCTTTTTTTGATAAATTATTAGTATAAAATAGGTATAAGTTAGTGATTCCTTTCATTAATCTTATATTATTAATTAATTTTATTCATAAATTCGATTCTTTCAAAGAAAATATGATTTAAAAGACACACACACACACACACAGAGAAAGAGAGATTTTGCCTCTGGAACGTACCGGTATTGTATCAACCAACGTACGAAATTCGGACCACGATGTAACATGAGTTAATATAATATATAAAATATCTCAAATCGACACGAGACGACACTAGTTGAAGTACGAAATACATCTCAAATACTGACAATAATATGAATGGAAATTAACAGGGAATACTGACTTGCTGTAACACTGAAGATAATCCAATGTTAGGATCGAAACGTTTGAAATGTAATATAAGTCGATGAAATAGAGATGAGCACGAAAATCTTGCGGTGGCTCTCAGAGCTCCTTATTTGTTATTTAAATTAAAGTTAAAAATTTTTTTACCAATAAAAACTAAACTTATATCAAGAGACACGGTAGTGTCTCGCGCCAAGTACACGCGGAGCGAGACCGACCGTGACTCTTTTACGCGACGCGACGAGTTGCGAGTACTCGAGATGTTGAGATCTCGATAACGAGTGAACGGATCAAGTTCTAAGTAGACTTAATCGATAGCTTGGGGTCGAATTAGGGGGGGGTTTCTCTTATAATATTTCCGCTACGTGCCCTACGAGCGGAGATATTGCGACGCAAAGTCCAAATGTGAAAATTTATTTTTAAGATACTTCTTCTACGTCGACCGTCTCTCATGCCATGGCATCATTTCATTGGCTGGAATCGCGTCCTTTTCACTTTTTCGACACTGGCGGTGCCACTAGTATCGCCAGTTTCTCGATGTATACGTGTGTGTAAACTGCGCGCAGTGCAGACCAGTGCAGACTGCAGACAGTGCGTTTAGCGCGCTGTCACCTGTCACAGTCAGTTATAACCTATAACACGGTATAGTGTCCCACGTCAAGTACGCGCGGAGCGAGACCGACCGTGACTCTTTACGCGACGCGACGATTAATATTTTTTCTGATTCAAGGTAATTGTTTTATTTACATGTAATTATCCTATTATTATACGACGCGAAGCGAAACCGCACCGTGACTCTTTTACGCGACTAAGTGCATGTGACAGGAATTATAATAGTTTACAACTCTTGATAAGTCAAAGAATAATAGTATACGTTTACGTGAGTATTACTTCTGTAGTAACTTATACGAACGATATCATCGTAGTTACTATAAAATCTCCCGTTTATGCGGAGGAATTATCGTATCGTTCGTAAGTTACTACAGAATTAAGTAACGTTCGCGTAAACGTAATATAGGTTAGATTACCGATTTCTTACAAAATTTTACATAAAACGGGAGATTCACTTATGGGAGCTTTCCAGCAAGCGACACAAGTCGACACAGGTATCGTTTTGTCTTTGTTACTCATTGCCAAAAAAGAAAGATAGAACGATGTTTGTGTCGGCTTGTGTCACTTGCTGGAAAGCTCCCTATGTATGCAAGTTTAACGCCTATTGAGTTAATATGAAATAATTTTCCTAAATGTAATAAAAATAACACGATGTTATATATGCGGTTTGCCGTGAATATATATATATATATATATATATATATATATATACATGTGAAACTTATGAAGCAATATCACAATGTTGGCATGTTATTTTAATGTATGTAATATTGCGATTAGGCACGAGGAAAAAGCGAACCTCTGTTCACATTTGACGTTCACGATGATATTCGTGTTATGCACGATGCTTCTGTCGAAACCGAGGAATCACATGCCGGAAAAATTTTACTTAGGTATTTATCATTAAAAGAATACTTTGTATAATTCTCTTTTATGTTATTTCTCATTAGATCATGGTACGAGAGGAACAAACACATTTTTCCAGCGAGTAGATGGGAACCTTTTGATCCAACGAAAAGTTATGACAAGTATACAGTGTCGGATAAAAATAGGAAGAAAGATAAAATCTGATAAACTTAGATACAACGAATTGTCCAATTTCGTTTAAAGGATTCAGATTCAAATTCATTCAGTTATGTGATAATATTTAATTCATTTACCCGATTATGTAGCTCTACTAAATTACAGTCCTTTGAATCTGAATCCTTTAAACGAAATTGGACAATTCGTTGAATCTAAGTTTATCAGATTTTATCTTTCTTCCTATTTTTATCCGACACTGTATACTTGTCATAACTTTTCGTTGGATCAAAAGGTTCCCATCTACTCGCTGGAAAAATGTGTTTGTTCCTCTCGTACCATGATCTAATGAGAAATAACATAAAAGAGAATTATACAAAGTATTCTTTTAATGATAAATACCTAAGTAAAATTTTTCCGGCATGTGATTCCTCGGTTTCGACAGAAGCATCGTGCATAACACGAATATCATCGTGAACGTCAAATGTGAACAGAGGTTCGCTTTTTCCTCGTGCCTAATCGCAATATTACATACATTAAAATAACATGCCAACATTGTGATATTGCTTCATAAGTTTCACATGTATATATATATATATATATATATATATATATATATATATTCACGGCAAACCGCATATATAACATCGTGTTATTTTTATTACATTTAGGAAAATTATTTCATATTAACTCAATAGGCGTTAAACTTGCATACATAGGGAGCTTTCCAGCAAGTGACACAAGCCGACACAAACATCGTTCTATCTTTCTTTTTTGGCAATGAGTAACAAAGACAAAACGATACCTGTGTCGACTTGTGTCGCTTGCTGGAAAGCTCCCATAAGTGAATCTCCCGTTTTATGTAAAATTTTGTAAGAAATCGGTAATCTAACCTATATTACGTTTACGCGAACGTTACTTAATTCTGTAGTAACTTACGAACGATACGATAATTCCTCCGCATAAACGGGAGATTTTATAGTAACTACGATGATATCGTTCGTATAAGTTACTACAGAAGTAATACTCACGTAAACGTAAACTATTATTCTTTGACTTATCAAGAGTTGTAAACTATTATAATTCCTGTCACATGCACTTAGTTGCGTAAAAGAGTCACGGTGCGGTTTCGCTTCGCGTCGTATAATAATAGGATAATTACATGTAAATAAAACAATTACCTTGAATCAGAAAAAATATTAATCGTCGCGTCGCGTAAAGAGTCACGGTCGGTCTCGCTCCGCGCGTACTTGACGTGGGACACTATACCGTGTTATAGGTTATAACTGACTGTGACAGGTGACAGCGCGCTAAACGCACTGTCTGCAGTCTGCACTGGTCTGCACTGCGCGCAGTTTACACACACGTATACATCGAGAAACTGGCGATACTAGTGGCACCGCCAGTGTCGAAAAAGTGAAAAGGACGCGATTCCAGCCAATGAAATGATGCCATGGCATGAGAGACGGTCGACGTAGAAGAAGTATCTTAAAAATAAATTTTCACATTTGGACTTTGCGTCGCAATATCTCCGATCGTAGGGCACGTAGCGGAAATATTATAAGAGAAACCCCCCCCCCTAATTCGACCCCAAGCTATCGATTAAGTCTACTTAGAACTTGATCCGTTCACTCGTTATCGAGATCTCAACATCTCGAGTACTCGCAACTCGTCGCGTCGCGTAAAAGAGTCACGGTCGGTCTCGCTCCGCGTGTACTTGGCGCGAGACACTACCGTGTCTCTTGATCATCGACATATAGTATGGACTACGCCAGGTATAGAAAAATATGACCGGCGACTCACCGGTGGAAGAAAAGAGATAGCGACTGGTAGAGGTCGCGTACAGACAAAGAGGGAACGAGGTAGAGGTCAGGACACTTTTTCAAGACTTTTATGTAGGGATCGCGTAGTCCATACTGGCCTAGTTTACACCGTGCATTTAGGCCGCGACCTATACCTTATATTCAACCCAAACACGATAGGTCGCGACGATGTAAACAGTTGCGACCTCGCTTGGGTCAGGTCTCTTTTTCGCGTGCCCTGACCTAAATTAGGCGTAGACCTAAAGTAGGACGTAACGCGTGTAAACGCAGGTGGCCTAAAGATCGCCTAAAGTGCAGAGAGTGTACCAATAATTAAATACTGGATACTGGATTTTGATCTATATTCGACCAAAAGTATCATAGGTCTACATGGTGTAAACGTTTTGTTTAGAAGCCTATTTTAGGTCAGGGCATAGGTCAGGTCGCGATCAGGTCGCACGGTGTAAACTAGGCCACTATATGTCGATGCTCTTGATAATCACGTCGTCGTTGATATCGCAAACGCGATATCGAGAGCACAAGCATGGCGAACATTATGTAGGCTGCATTAATTAGCTGAGCGTTTAATAATGTATAACGCATTTAATAATGTATCATTTTCGTCAAAAGAAAATGAAATGTGACTTATACCTTTTACTTAATAACATGTCAATGTAGTTTAATCATTAATCAGCTTTTGCAGAACGATAAGAATGTCATAAAAAATGTCAGATTCGCTCTGAAAACCTCTCTGAAAGACCGCAACAAAGTTAGAAGATATAAATTAAGTAAAATTAAGTCGAATACATTAAAGTAAAGACAAACTAATATATTCTAGAACACTGTTTCCGGTAAAAGATCTATATAATAAAATTCGAGGCAGCTAGAAAGCAGCTAGAAAGTATCGCTCGAATAGTTCTTACAGTTTCAGACACTTTCAACTTGCACTGTACATCGAGAAGTATCGCGTCATCATATAATTATTTATATCAAGTAAAAAAGTCGTGCGTACGTACGTAAGAAAAAACGATAGAAAAATCCGGTGCAAAACGATGGTGCAATAGACTTCAGCGGTCGTCCGGTCCGGTTGATTCTCTCGGTTCGCGGTAACAGTGGACACTGTGCTGTGTTACAAAATCGAGGAAACTGCGAAGACGAAAATTCTAATGCCGCGCTAGAAAAGCGACAGCTCGCAGAAGCACGACGATACTAATTGCCGGCACGGTCAGAAGGCGCGATCAACTGCCTCATCTGGCAAGCAGCAACTTCCATTTTTTGTTTTCGAAGCGATAAGCCAGTCAAACCAGATCGGTTCAATTCAGGGATTTATCTCGCTATTTAATTCTCACGGTCACGGTCGAATCAACAAGTACAGCAACGTCATACAAACAAGGACGTTTCGATCCAAGGACGTCTCAATACAAGGACGTCTTATAAATAACGCGCTTTGGAAGAGTGTTCTCATTATCGTATGAATGTCGATGATTTGTTCTCCATTTAATCTTTGCAGACAATAAATAGGAGTAGCAGAAAATAGAGGAGCAAAAATTGGAGAAAAAATCCGCAATCAATCGAGGAGATTAATTATGAAGGATATGATGTTTTGATGCATAGATTTATTATTTTCTGTTTTCTCGTAACAATCTGCTTATATAATAAAAACAAATCCTAAGTCAAGATTGATTATTCAATGCCTTACGAAGTTCTATTATTCGTGGTGTATTTTCTAGCCGCATTATTCCTACCTTGCACGCAGCGAATGATTTAGAGGGAAGAAGAGGGAATATATTGTCGATGGAACAAATTAATAATTTTGCATTTTTAGATAAAACCTATTTCTACTGTGTTTATACGTATAAATATTTTTCTGCTGATATATGTTTGCGATATTTTTGTATTAATGTATTGACACAGATTAATGTATGTTTTCATTGCACAGATTGATAAGATTATACATATGCGGGATATCTAAAAAAAAGATATCTATAAAAGATTGGAATTAAATTGATACAATCTATTAAAGAAATCGAGTAAATTAAAAAAGTTTATATAAAATTATACAGTATCAAAAGTTCCGGAACGGCGAATTATCTCAGAAAGTATTGGTTTATTGGAAAAATGTATCAGATAAAAGTTAAAGGGTTTAAAGAAAACTAATAGATGATCTCATTAGAAGTTGGGTCCGGGGCTCGTGTTAGGCCCAGTAGAGCCCAAGTTAAATTTTTTTAAATGAAAACTGCCATTTTTTATTGTATCATTTTTTCTACTAATTAATTTGAACATTTTTTGTCTGAAACATTTTTCCAATAAACCAATACTGCCATGCTGAGAGAATCTGCAACCATTTACATTTTGAGTTATAAATCGATTCTGACATTTTCCACCTGGAAGAATTTATTGGACTAAACAAAAAAAACCGTATCTGCATCCATTATTCAAATAAAAAGGTATCATTTGCCGTAAAACTACTATCAGAAAACTGCAGATGCGGCCGTTCTATAATGAGTACATATAAGTATATCTAAGCAAAAACGCAGCCTATTGCCTGCTTTTATTATATTTTACATATTACAATATAAGTATTGTGATTTTTGCTTCACGAAATAACTTCTAGAAACAGTTTATTTCAGAAAAGTTAAAAAAATTAATAAAATAGACATAGTGACGGCTGCATTAAGGCTGTTTTTCTCAGTTTGAAGTTTTTGCAGAGATTGTTGATGTTTTTAAAGATTCTTTCTTTAAGTATAATTATTTAATAACTAGTCAACAAAACAGTTTATTTTATATTCTATATTTTAAGTTGGTAATATCCATGCATGCGCTCCCATTTAAAAAACTAGGGACTAGTTTTATATCCAGTCTTTAGAGCAGATGGCTCTACGTATAACCAGAAAGAACCGCGCCCTGCTAACAGATACATGTAAAATCTATCTGAGTGCAATATTAAAGTATTCTAACAATTAATACGTGAGTTAATTATTTCTGCACATTCGCAACAGGTTATGGGCCCAGTGATGCACTAAAGCACACTGACAAAACATAATTCTGTATTTCACGTAAAAAGTCGGTTCTTTCTCAAATTGAGGTTATCTGTACTACGAGCCAAATGGATTCGACAAGGCTGATAAACATTGATCATTTGGAAGGAAAATCGAATTGGAGCACTTGGAAGTACAAAGCGAGCATTTGTCTACGAGGTATTCCTGGGGCACTTGATGTTGTCGAAGGCAGGTTAGTTAAACCTAATGTATTACCAGAAAATGCTACTGCTGAAGCAAGAGCAGCATATAAAATTGCATTGGATACATTTCTTAAAGCTGACAGCAATGCCTTAATTATTTTAACAACAAATATGTCAGAAGAAACCTTGCAAAAGGTAATGCGTCTTACTACATCTTAAGAAGTATGGACAGAACTTCATAAATTATTTGACGGTGTGTCTGAAGACAAGGTTTATGATCTTTGCCTGCAATTTTTCGGCTTTAAGAAAAATCCTACTGACGATATTGCTACGCACATGTCTAAATTGAAAAATTTATGGAACGATCTGAAACAGGAAATGAGTAGAGATGCTCAAAATAATCCAGAATTGCCCGATTTATTTTTAATCTGCAAAATATTAGGTACGTTGCCAGAAGATTATTTTTCCTTTAAATCCAGCTGGATGCTTATGTCCAGAAATGACAGAACTGTTGATAATTTGACAAATCAGCTTTGCGCTTATGAAAAAGCTCTATCTAACAAAGGAGTCGAATCTACATCTCAAGAAGCTCTTGCACTCACCTCAAAGCAGAACTCCAATGAATCGAAGCAGAAGAAGAAACTTATTTGCAGTTATTGTAAAAAGCCTAACCACGTGATCAAGAAGTGTCGAAAATGGATAGCGGATGGAAAGCCACCGAAACCAAGTAAGTCAGAAGCTACTGATTCTTCGAATAAAAGTTCGACGAATATGACTCCTCTTACTGTAACGTCGGTTGTAATGTCTTCTGATTGCGACAATGACGGTTGGTATGTGGATAATGGAGCAACAAGTCATGTTACAAATAACAGCAACTTTTTCAAGACTTTTGAGCCATTTTCAACAGCACATACAATTACCACAGCAAATGAAGACACTGTTGAGGCTATTGGCAAAGGTGCGATAGACGTCGAAGTAGCAGTGGCTGGAAAATCGTATAAGCTTACTCTAGGAGATGTGTGGTATGTACCCAAGATTCAAAAGAATTTATTCTCTGTTCTTGCTGCACAAGATAAGAATCCAGAAAGCAGATTTATATCAACAGCAGAAACTTGCGAGCTTAAAATAAATCGAGATGTAAAGTTAGCAGGAATACGTGGTCGTTTTGGAGGTTTATTTAAATTAGTTATGAGATGTACTAAACCTCATTCTCCCACTGACATAAATGTCACTAATAAAGAAAATTTGCTTCAATTATATCACGAGCGATATGGACATCAAAATAAGCGACATGTGAAGACAATGATCCACAAGGAACTAAATATCAACTTGGAGATGGACACTGAACTGTGTGAAGGCTGTATCTACGGCAAGATTCACCGACTTCCTTTTTCCACCTGAAGAAGAGCAACGAAACCGGGAGAGCTTGTTCATTCAGATGTTTGTGGTCCATTTGAGAGTTCAATGTCTGGGTATCGTTACTTTGTACTATTTAAGGATGACTTTACAAAATTTCGAACTATCTATTTTATCAAAGAAAAATCAGAAGTCGCAGATAAATTAAATCAATTTATAGCTGAAACAAAAACTACTGGACATGTTATTAAGGAATTTCTCAGCGACAACGGAGGAGAATTTGACAACAAACAAGTCAAAGATATTCTTCGAAAGGAAGGAATTATTGAGCGGTTTACTATGCCCTACACCCCTCAACAAAATGGTTGCAGTGAAAGGGAGAATCGTACTGTTGTGGAAACAGCTAGAGCTATAATGCATGCTCACGGAAATATTCTACAGAAGCTTTGGGCTGAAATGATAAATACTGCGTCATACTTATTGAATCGAACAGGGCCTTCCAATACTCCTGAGATATCTCCATACGAGTTATGGTATAATAAAAGGCCTGGTACGAAACATTTGCGAATAATTGGATCAACCTGCTATATACACGTTCCAAAACAGCGAAGAAAGAAAATGGATCGGAAAACTGTGAAAGGAATCCTGATTGGCTATGATTACAATGATGGATACCGGATTTGGTGTGAAGAAAATAAGCTGATTCGATCACGAGACGTTGTTTTTGAGGAGAAGACATTAGTTCAGAAGACAGGCGTAGATATTCCAGTAAATGTCGATCTTCCAGATCAAGTACTTCAAGATTCAGAAACTCAAACCGAAGATCAGGATTCTGAGACTGAAGAAGAAGAGGAAGAAGAATACTGGGATGTTGACGAGGATTCTAAAGAAGAAACTCAAGAAAGCACAAGTAGGAAGTCTGAAAATAATCTTCAGAAGAACAATGAAACAACTGGACGACAGCTTCGTGATCGGTTTACACTTAAGTGTCCGAAAAAACTTGAAGACTATATACATTATGTTTCAGCGGCTTTTCAAGAACCAGAAACCTATACTGAAGCCATAAACTCAGATCAACGGGATAACTGGAGAGAGGCAATGGATCAAGAAATGAAAGCACTTCGAGAAAACAAAACTTGGACGTTGGTAGATCTACCTCCTGGAAAAAGAGCCATTCCCTGTAAATGGGTCTACAGAGTAAAAACGAATGCCGACGGATTTGTTGATAAATTTAAAGCTAGAATTAAGGGCTTTTCACAACAGAAAGGTGTTGATTTTGACCAAACTTTCAGTCCTGTAGCGAGAACATCTACTATTCGGACACTACTCAGTGTTGCTGCTAACGAAGATATGTTCCTTCAACAAATAGATGTGTCTACTGCTTTTCTCTATGGCGACTTAGAGGAAACTATATATATGAAGCAGCCTGAAGGATACAGTGACGGTTCCGGCAGGGTATGTTGTTTGAAGAAAAGCTTGTATGGCCTGAAACAAGCTCCTCGCTGTTTTAATAAAAAGTTCACCGACTACCTAATCAAATTAGGATTTCAAAGGAATGAAGCTGATCCTTGTCTATTTATAAGACAAAAAGGTAAAAATAAAATTTACTTTGTCCTTTACGTGGATGATGGGCTGATTGCAGCTAACATTAAGAGAGATCTTCAGCAATTTATCGACGACCTCAAGAAGGAGTTCAAAATTACTTCAAAACCAGCATCATTTTTCCTGGGATTAGAAATCAACAGAGAAGAGGATGGCTCTATACGAGTTAGTCAAACTCACTACATCAAGAAAATACTCGAACGATTCGGCATGAGCAGCTGCAGAGCTGTCACGACTCCTATTGTCAGAGATAACGATACTGAGAAGAGTCCTCTTAACACTGACTTCCCATACAGACAAGCTGTTGGAGCTCTGATGTTTTTGATGTGTGGAACTCGACCTGACATCGCATATGCTGTTGAAGTAGTATCAAGAAAGCTCGAAAATCCAGAAGAACGAGATGTGATCAGGGTTAAAAGGATCTTTCGCTATCTAAAAGGCACCATTGACTATGGAATTATTTATAAGTCTATGAGTAAAGGTGTTTTAGAATGTTACAGCGATGCAGATCATGGTGGTGATCTTGACACAGGACGATCTACTTCGGGTGTACTCTGTCTATATTCCGATGCACCTATTACCTGGATTAGTCAACGACAAACTTCAGTTGCAATATCCACAACAGAAGCTGAGGTTGTAGCAGCCAGTGAGGCAGCACGAGAAATCGTCTGGATTAAGAGGCTTTTAACTGAACTTAATCAGTTGAACGCAACGCCTGATTTACAAGTGGACAATGAAGCTGCCATTCGACTTGCCAATAATCCGGAGTATCATCGAAGAACGAAACATATTCGTATAAGACATTTCTTTGTTCGCGAACTAGTTACTGCTGGTAAAATAACAATTTCAAAAGTAGATACAGAGAAACAACTTGCGGACATACTTACAAAGCTTTTGTTTGCTAACCGATTTCAACAATTATGTAATAATTTAGGAGTTTGTAAGTGATTAAATAAGGGAGAGTGTTGATGTTTTTAAAGATTCTTTCTTTAAGTATAATTATTTAATAACTAGTCAACAAAACAGTTTATTTTATAAAAACATAGAATGACCCTCGGGAATTACAATAATAGAGAAAAAGGGGCTATTAGGGTCGAACGCGGTTCTTCGTGCGTGGAATCAGTTTATTCGTCTTCTTGGAGTACATTGAAAATAAACGTTTCGGCTCATTTTTGAGCCATCCTCAGCATTAACAAGCGATTTGCCGTACGTTCCCCTTGTCAACTGGCGAGCTTACAGACTCGAATTAACGTGGACCAAATGATCCTTATCTGTAATTTTTATAAAAAAGTTAGATGCAATAAGAGCGAAAAAGCTTTATAGACTCACCAAAAGGTCGAGGTGAACGTGAGGCATGAAGCCGTATACAATAAAAGTAGCGAAAGGACTTATCCGTCCCGTCCACACGTTACGCAGCAATAAAATGACAAAAATTTGAAAAGAAGGAGCGTGTCACAAGTCACGCCATCGATAACGTTTAGCATAGATAGTTGTGTCAATAAGATAATGGATTGTTATGATATCTGGTCTAAGTACCAATGACAACGCCAGAACTCGACACGTCACCGAGTTCAGTTAGCCAGTGAGAAGCGTTCATGGGCATAGTTTACAATTTATTTAAAACGGCTATATATGCATGGTGTAAAAATTCGGTGTCATCCTGCAAATTAATACTATTTCTCTGTAATTTTATATGAGTCATTTCAGAGACTAATCTTCTGGATAAATATCTTTCTTTATCACCTTGATAAAGAAAGATATCACCTTGATAAAGAAAGATATCACCTTGATAAAGAAAGATATTTATCCAGAAGATTAGTCTCTGAAATGACTCATATAAAATTACAGAGAAATAGTATTAATTTGCAGGATGACACCGAATTTTTACACCATGCATATATAGCCGTTTTAAATAAATTGTAAACTATGCCCATGAACGCTTCTCACTGGCTAACTGAACTCGGTGACGTGTCGAGTTCTGGCGTTGTCATTGGTACTTAGACCAGATATCATAACAATTCATTATCTTATTGACACAACTATCTATGCTAAACGTTATCGATGGCGTGACTTGTGACACGCTCCTTCTTTTCAAATTTTTGTCATTTCATTGCTGCGTAACGTGTGGACGGGACGGATAAGTCCTTTCGCTACTTTTATTGTATACGGCTTCATGCCTCACGTTCACCTCGACCTTTTGATGAGTCTATAAAGCTTTTTCGCTCTTATTGCATCTAACTTTTTTATAAAAATTACAGATAAGGATCATTTGGTCCACGTTAATTCGAGTCTGTAAGCTCGCCAGTTGACAAGGGGAACGTATGGCAAATCGCTTGTTAATGCTGAGGATGGCTCAAAAATGAGCCGAAACGTTTATTTTCAATGTACTCCAAGAAGACGAATAAACTGATTCCACGCACGAAGAACCGCGTTCGACCCTAATAGCCCCTTTTTCTCTATTATTGTAGTTTATTTTATATTCTATATTTTAAGTTGGTAATATCCATGCATGCGCTCCCATTTAAAAAACTAGGAACTAGTTTTATATCCAGTCTTTAGAGCAGATGGCTCTACGTATAACCAGAAAGAACCGCGCCCTGCTAATAGATACATGTAAAATCTATCTGAGTGCAATATTAAAGTATTCTAACAATTAATACGTGAGTTAATTATTACTGCACATTCGCAACAGAGATACCAGAGATACTGCACTCTTTCTTCAGAGGGAAAGAATACTTTCGGAAATAATTGGCCGGAACTTTTGTTACGCACGGTGTATGAAAATAATGTAAAGAAAAATTATGAAAGGTAAACAAAATTATAAAAGGTCAGTGATTTCATTGTTCAAAAAAATTGTTTTCGTTAGTTTCATAATTCCTTGGATTTGCCTGATCTCGACTTTTATTTATTCAGTTTTGCACAATAACAGTTTTACGATCGATGTAAAAAGACAACATTCTTATGAAGAATCCGCAATCGTCATTTTCTTTGACCAATCAGAAATTGGTCCAAGATGCAAGAAGGAACATGGTCCCTCCCCTATATGATATCTTCATGATGTAATTTATTAATATTTAGGTTAACCTTTTTTTAGATATTATACATTTGTATTTTGTTTGTTTTGTTGGGATGGAGAAGCCATGCCAACGTGTCAATTCCAGACCAAAATTTGATTTTCTGTCTTATTCTTCGGCTGCCATTATGCGCAATGCTACACCTGTCTTCTTACTTTACCTGTTACCATAATAAAAAATCCATAATAAAAAGCAACATAGAAATTGGGATGTATTAAATTAATAACTGACATTTTTTTCTAATTTTCAAGTATAAGAAAAGGTTTTGTTATTAGATTATAAATATCTCATAACTCTTTAATAAAGCATTTTCAGACATTTCATATAAATTTGTATATTGTCTACTCAAACGCCATTTAATATTCTATAATTTAAGCAGCATTTACACATGCAATGATTAGATGCGCTGAATAGCATTCATTACCCAGAAACCGATACCACCCTGACAGCACTAATCCTACGTGAGGTATACGTGCTTATACTTTAGTCGCAGAATTTATGATACGTCTTTCGCACGTCACCGCGACATAACGTACAACTAAAATAATCAGATTTTAATCAGCTGTCTGTTGGATTTTATGCGGTTTTATGATTGATATTTCGGAAATAAATATTTTATTTCTTATTTTGAATTTAAATTTTACACGTACCTAATAAGAACGATACCAAAAAAGACACACGGTAGTGTCTCGCGCCAAGTATACGCGAAGCGAGACCGCACCGTGGATTTTTTACGCGACGCGACGAGTTGCGAGTACCCGAGATTTATAAATGACGGAACTGCACAACTTGTATCAGTTGCATCGTGGAGTCCACTTTTATAATAAAGTGTGGCACACTTTTGGACTGATAATAATTAAATAAACACCATCAAATATAAAACTAGTAGATAGATAAATAGGTAATGTATTTTATAATAACACACATCCCGTTTCTTAATTAATTATAATGTTGTATGTATAATTTTGATTTTCACAATCCTCTACGTTATTAAAATGTCATTAAAACGTCACTAAAAGGCCAAAAAGGTCATAAAAATTATGCCTTTTTAAGGTCTTGAAGTGTCATCATCTGTGACATTAGTCCGTTATTTTTGGTCATCTACATTGGTCATTTTTAGTCATTTGTGATCAAATTTTGACGTCATTTTGACGTAGGGGAGACCGGGGCAAATCGTGACATTTCGCGTTTACCAATTTTTCCTGAGAACACTGTTATAGATAAAAAAATACTGACAGTAGTTTTTTAATGGTTCAACCCTCTAGTTTAAAAAAAAATTTTATTTGTGTCTTTTTATTACATAACTTTTAGAGTAGAACACAAAATGTCTCACCATGTCTCGTGTCACGAATTACCCCGATACCGGGGTAAATCGTGACAGAGTACGGGGCAAATCGTGACACTCCTGTTCTATCCTGTTTTAATGACTTTATTCAAAACTCATAACATTAATTTACTCTGAAACAAGATAAAAAAGACAAAAAATGATTAAGAAGTGCTTTAGTCATCATTAGAACTGCAACGAATGACTTTTCTCGGGCGTCCACGTTGTCTGCGAGCTGGTTGCTCTTTGGAAGGCTTCTTCCTCACATTCTTGTTGGTTTTTTTGGATTTATGTGTTTGCTCCTCTATCAGTGCGTCTACTTCGTTGGCGTCAGTCAGAATTGCAGTCTTCCTGCGTTTTCGTGCTCTTCTCGTGACCTTCCTTTCGCCCGCTTTGGGAAACGATCGAATGGATTGAAGGACCTCAGCGAGGGGAATGTCATCGTCGCTGATGTTTGGGCTTGAGGCCTTGGGCATACCATTTTCGGTTGACGATCCTGGCCGTGATTGGTCCTCTCCACTCCATGCTCTATCAGTGACATGACCGGGCAAGAAATCAATTTCCTGAAAAACGTCTGGATTGAGAGGAAAGATTCCTGCAGTTTGAAATCCGGATCTGATATTTGAACTTGTTGCGGCTAAAGGCAATGCTGAGGTGACGATTGAAGGGATGTCATAGATCGTCATCGTTCTTCCGGGATTATTCAACATCCAATAATCGCAATGCGTATTATAAGATTTTTTTAATGGACCAAAAACACTCCTATCCAGGGGTTGGAGTTTATGTGAACAGTGGGGCGGCAAAGATAAAACTGTGATATGATGCTGTTGACAAAACTGGAGGGCATCAATTGAGATATGAGATTGATGATTGTCCAGAATTAAAAGCACAGGATTTGCCGCTGAAGCCTGACAGTGGTTTTGAAAATGTCTCAAAAACAACACAAAATCAGAAGCAATCATCCAGCCACTTTTGTTCGCACTTCCGGCGCTTCCGATTGGTGCGTTGGACAAAAAATGAGGTTTGAAATTTTAGAACTCTAGTTAATTATTGGGTGCTTACGAAGAAGCGCTCGGGGCGGCTCGGAGTTAGATTTTGGTATAGCATATGTTACGTGCACTATACCAAAACCTAACCCCGAGCCGCCCCGAACGCTTCTTCGTAAGCACCGTGTCACGAAATACCCCGAGTGCTCGTGTCACGAAATGCCCCAGCGTCACTTTTCATTTTTCGGTTTGCAAAAAATCCAGACAAGATGAAAGTGCATACAATCTGTGATTCACACACGTGTATAACAATCTAGGGAACAAGTAAAACTTACCGAATGATATTTCTAACGGATGAATTCGTAGTAAACACAAAAAATCCGAGATCTGAAAATTTTACTTCGACAACACAAAAGCACTTTTTCTGACACTGCCAACGTTACACGGTAAATACGCGTGTCAAACTTCGTTGTAACATAGGCTGCGGTCCATTTGACGCTACAAATGCTTCGAAGCGTTCTTCTCCTCCTTCTTTCTTCAAGAAAGGAGAAAAGGAATGCTTCGAAGCATTTGTAGCGTCAAGTGGACCGCAGCCATAGAAGGCCACTAGCGCCACCCACAGTAATTATTTCAGATTTTTAGCTGCGCATGGGTTCCGATGGCGCGCATTTCAAATTTTTCGCGTTGTCACGAATTGCCCCGGTCTCCCCTATGCTTGTCTGTTCTAATTTTTGCTACAACTACCCGAGTAGAAATTTTATCAGGCAGCCTGATGTCAGACGAGGTTCAGACGAGGTCCGAATGAGGTCCTCCGAATGAGGCATGCCTGAGGTCCTCCGAATGAGGCATGCCTGATACAATTTCTACTCGGGTAGGTACAATAATGCATTTTGTCTATGATCATGTATTTTATGTACATATTCATATTATAGTAAAAACTTAATTTTTCAAAACCGGTCAACTATTTTAAGGCTGTCAATAGGTGCTCAACACGTCGTATAAAGTCACAAATACACGTTACTGCAACGTCTTTATCACAAGTAGCTCTATTCTGTAACTTTAACGACAGTATCGGTATCGTTATATCGTTGCGGCTTTTTTTCCATATAGTATACCTGCGCAACGACAACATAACGATAACGACATTGTCGTTAAGAGTTACAGAATAGGAGTGGAACAGGAATTTGGTACAGAACAGGAATTTGACTGTTAGTTACGTAACAGCGACGTATTAATTACCTTTCGAACCCCAGTTGAGACGTTATGTTAGCGACGTGCTTGCTACGATACTGTCAGGGCATTAAACTGTCAAACTCACAAGTGTTTACAGTGATTAGCGTAAAATATTTAATTGTCAAAATGTCAACTGAGTTGTTAGGTGCGATCAGCATATATTATCAAATTTCACACTTACAATATAACACGCCTAATGCCAGTGTTGTACTACTAACAGTTAAAATATTTAACTTATATATAAGTAACTTTTGATTTTCTGGCGTCAGTATATAACCGCCAATAAACGCCACACTACTACTGCCAGTTTATATCAATATACATTTTCCAGTTTATATCAATATATACTAACCCTAATCGGCTGACGTCACTAATCATTGCATGTGTAAACGCCAAGTCGCATTATCGCATTATTAGATTACAACGTTTGTGCTGCGTAATCTATTTCCTGCAAAAATATAAGCGACGCATTATCTCGATATTAATTTTCGAAAATAAAATGTTAAAATGTTGAATAAGTCTGTAATTAAGAATTTATTTAAGCAAAGATATCTAAAATTTTACATAATTAATATTAATTTAATTAATTAATATAGAATAATATAATTCTACATAGTCATTGTTTGAGGAAGAAAGATATTTCTGATAATATTCAATGTGACAGTGATTTAATTATATTCAATTAGCAATTGTTTATGTAATAAAATAATTAATGTACTAGTGTAAACCAAGCAACTCAGACAGTACATAACACTAAAAGATAACGAAAAAGATGTCTTTATTAAGTTATCTTTTCGACAAAGCGAAAAGATGTATGAAAGACACCTTTTAACGTTATTGAAAAAGACATCATAAAAAAGTTGACGAAAAGATATCTTTTTTGTGATGTCTTTTTTAATAACACATCAAAAAATATGTTATAAGACAGATGTTATAAGATCTTTTGATCATATCGAAAAAGATGACATAAAAAAAGATATCTTATCATTATCTTTTTTATGATGTTTTTCGGTAAAGACAAAAAACCTTGTTAAGGTCGTTCTCCGGCTCCAGTCGTGCTCAACTTGTATTCGTGCTTAAAAAGATATTTATATACAAAATATCAGTCGATAAAAAGTGATATTTTTCAATTTATAGCATTTTTGTGGATTGGTGTGTATGTATGTTTGCTTAACTACTCATTCGCGTTAGTGGACCAAATTTTATCAGCCATTGCCTGATAAAGGAATTTTTTTCGATTAAGGATATTGAAACACAAATGAAGTCGTTTGAAGAAAAACGATTTCCGGGCGAAGCCCGGGTAACCAGCTAGTATTGTACATATAATAACATCTAAAAAATAAGAAGTTAACTTCACGCGTGAGAACTCATATGCGGCGTTGCCAAGTAACTGACGCCTCTCCTCTTCTGTCACTCTGAACCGAGCGAAAAATTCATCAAATCGCGTACTTTACACACGAGTATTTCTCAAAAACGAGTACCGCAAGGGTATTGACACTTAATTGCATATTATTTCTATTTCTATGGAGCATCATATACTAATTTTTCAAAAACATTTAGAGAAAACTTTTTTCACAATTTATTATAATGTCTCTTTTACAATAGCTCGGAATAGGAATTACATGTTAAAAGTTGAAACTTTGAAACTCAGTATCTCGATTTTTAATACCGTAAGAGGTATTGAAATTTATACCATCGCATAAAGCACACCTAAATTAACGTACATTCACAGTTTCAAAAAAATTTAGAGAAAATCGATTTTCCGGAGAACGTCCTTAAATATAAACTCAATATATCGATTAAAAAAGTGAATACTGTTTTATTCAACTGTATTGTATTTGCAAAGATAATTCCGCTCATATCCCGTTAGTATTATTAATTGCCATTGACAGCGTTCAGAAAAGTATAAAGTCTATAACGCTCGATCTATTAATAAATATTGCTTGATAATACTGTTGCGTGCATGCCGCCCGGTATGCTCTCGAACTCCGAGCTGAAGCGTGCAACGAGCCGTCTTTCCGTCAAGATGCGAAACGTCCTTAGCAACGAGCTGTATTGATTGATTTTAAACAACAACTGACGGATTTTGTCTTGAGCTGTTGGACCGTTCGAATGTGTGTCCACGCTCTTCTGTATCGCGACGATAATAAACGCTGAGATTGTTTTTCTATTAAACCGCAGTGTTTCCTTTATTTCCGCGAGCGTCGGGAGTGCGAGCGCGTGAGTGTCTCTGTGTGTTTGAGCAACGCGGTCAGCGCAACAATACGATAATTTGATATTATAATTAACGTTACTGTAATTCATATTATTAATTTAATATTATAATACAAAATTATTTTGTTCGTGTCATAATTAAATATCTCATTTTTAGTAAAATTATTATTTGTACTGAAACACAATATCATTTGATGGAAAAGAGTATACGACTCCTCTTGAGAAATTGTTCTCCATCGCTGCAATTGTCAGACTGCCAACTGAGCACTGCGAAGATGATGATGCGCATCGCGATTTGCTCCTGCGCGATTTATATTCAAGTACGGAATACCGCGTGTACAGACGCAGCAGGTCGATGACCACGCGATGCACGCACCAGATGCGTAAATATATGCGTGCGATGACTTTGCGCGACTTATCTCGATCATCATGCTCGGCACGTCATCGGCCGATCTTTCCTCCGGGAAAAATTCTCGGGATTCTCGCGCAGATGTCGTCGCGCGGCAGGGATTTATACCTTCGTGCCGTTTTTTTTCTGCGGCGAAATTTTACGATTTCAACGCGTTTCCGATAATCAATCGTCGGAGAGCTGTTTCCATGCACGTTGCGCAACGTGCGCGGCGTTCTTGTCGTTATCGCGCGAGCATCCGAGATGCGCGTGATAGACCATGCCGGGGAGACCTTGCAAAAACCAGGGTGAAATAAACATGATACGCGATAAAGCAATAAGTACGTCATGCGACAAAATAGAATATTCGAAGATATTATAATTCCTAGAAATAAAAGAGAGTTTGACGATAAAGAGAATCAAATATACACACAGAAAAATAATTATTCTACAGCCAAGAAAAGCACTTTACTTATTTTATTTTACTTCTCAAGAATATTGTTTTGAGTAAATGTAATTCTTACAATGACTTTATGGTATATTTGCGGATTAAGTGGTAAGCTTGTATATATCCGCAAATCTACCATAAAGTCATTGTAAAAGAATTATATTTACTCAAAACAATATTCTTGACATGTGTCAAAATATTTGAAAACTATTAGTAAGAAAATACTCTTGGTTAAAAGAAAACTTACTTAAACGAAGTAAAATAAAATAAGTAAGTGCTTTTCTTGGCTGTAGAATGATTATTTTTCTGTGTGTACGAAAATATATTTAATCTTATAAAGGGAACGGTCGGAAGTGTCCCTCACCAATTTTTATGGGCTTTAGATATGTTGTAGACCGTAGAGTATCAAAAAATAATTAGATTTATTGCATGATTATACTTCCATGATTATATGTATAGGGTGTTTCCGGACATTTGCGGCAAACTTAAAGGGGTGCTAGACACTTCCGACCGTTCCCTGTTAGTAATCAAAATGTGACAAAGAGTGATATAATAAATGTAAGATTAGACTGTACAGCATTTCGTTGAAAAAGAGGAAGATAAAGAAATCATCACTGGATTGGAGATACTTCTTTTTTCTCATGGTATATATTATATTACATCTGACACGTAAATATAATGGCAGTTTTAGCGTGAGTAAATAACAATAGTATACTCGACGAAGGAGAGAAACATTTCCTCGAGAGATAAACAAACGAGGAAACGAACGTCTAATCAGAAAACGCTTGTACTGTGCACGTGAAAGCTATCTAATTAATATGGGTCCATTATTCACTAGATCGCGATCTAAACAATTTGTACCAATCCTTTGTGTTTTTCTTTTTACTGCAATCTGAACTCTTCTAAAAATACATATATATTTGTAGTAATCAAATAAAAATATTATAATTATAGGATTATATAATTAGGATGATTACTAATACGCTACATTTTTCGGACTTTTAAAAGATAAGCTCAAGTGAAGCAATTGGATGATAAATAAGTTTCCGATAATAGGAATGATAGCTCTAATTTTGTAACCGCAGTTAAATAAATATCAGTTTTCCATATTTTTACGATAAGTGATAGTTCTATACATTATCGATAAAACTTTGTTTGGTCAATTCAGTTACTTCACTTCATTGAAGATTATTCTAAATTACGGAAATCGTTTTATAAAAGAAATAATATTAATATAATGAATATTCCATATCTTTCTTCTTCTCCCTTATCCTCTCGCCCTTTCTATCTCTATCTACATTTGCTCTTAATTTTACTTTTATCTTATCTCTAATTCTATTATTTTAATTATCATCCCCAAATTTTTCGTAGTCGCTCTTCAAACAAGAGCTTTGCTCAGGCATATCAACAACATCATGGTCGCGATCTCTGTCTTTACGGAACCGGCAGAGTTTCCGATCCTGGGCGTCAAGCTCATCGTGTGATCTCTGTGATCAATGTGATTATTGTGATCTATGTGATCTATGTGATCTCTGTGATCGTAAATCGACGTCGTGGAGTAAGGCGTAAACGATGTCGATCCGCAAACCGTACCCATGATGAGTTCCTGGGTCGACCCCATAAGTATCCTAAAGTTATAATCGTGCAGGTCCAACTGCGAGTACATGAAGACGGGCAGTCTGTCGGAGAGAATCCACAAGTTGCCATTCCGATCGACCTGTTGAAGTAATAAATTGATTAAAAATTAATAAACGAAAAAAATGGAAAAAATCATATTAATAAAATTAAAGTGTTTTATCAAAGACATCAATGCTTTATTTATTCATAATTTCACGAGTGATAAAAACACGAGAAGCATGAGAATTACGTTTGCTAAGCCATTGTTGAACTAATTAATCACAATTTTCGGAAATAAAAATATAACGGATGATTATTTCCAGTTATAACTAGATTATGCCTTTCTACTTTTCTCTTAAAACTATCAAAATTATTTAGCGTTAATGGAAAAAATAAACGTAAAATTTTCCTATCGCGATTGCTTTGGCAACTCATGATGCGTGATGACGACATATAATCCGTTAAAACTTGCGGTATATAATAGGTAATTATAGTTAATGCGCGCACACACACACACACACACACACACACACACACACACACACACACACACACACACACACACACACACACACACACACACACACACACACACACACACACACACACACGCACACGCACACGCACACGCACACGCACACGCACACGCACACGCACACGCACACGCACACGCACACAATACTAATAATTTATTATTGGTGATTGAGTAATGGTCGTCAAGCCTTTGATAGATTCGCGATTACCTTAAGATCGTTGGGGAAAACCATGGTGACGTTATCCTGATAGACGTAGCCCTGCTGCTGCACGGTGAATTTATTCTGCGGTCTCCAACAGGCGATGGCGTTTAGATTCGTAAGCGCGTAAAAGAGAATTCCGGTTTTCGGATCCAGGAAGCTGACGCTGCTCTGGCCGTTGGGCCCACGCGAGCCCAGCGTTTGGAATTCGTGGGACGTTTCTGTGACAAACGCGTGAAATGAGACTTTGACAAACACCTCACGTAAAACATTCGTCCTTCGGATGACGTGTGAAATCCCAGGCTATATTTCATTTGTCTTTACTTTAAGCGATCTATTCCTTTATATTCCTTTAAGCTTAAGCGATAAATTCTTTAAGTTGACCTTCTCTTTGGTAAGTCGAGACGATGATTTCCGAATAATAGGAGATTAAACATTTCTTTAGTTGCTTACTCAAATAATACAATTAATTTTACTCCCTAGACTTAATTAAATTCCAGCAAATTTTATGAGTTTAATTTTAATTTTAGTTAGTAAGACATTTAAAACTGATTGTTAAAAAGATACAATGTAGAAAAAGCGCCTTTAAACACGTGAAATAATTAGAACAATCATACATCATCTTATATATTATAAATGATTTTTTAATGTCTTTAAGATAAATCTACTAATAAATAAAGGGCTTAGAGTCACAACAAGGTGTTTGTGTCAAAATATTATATTAAAATTAAAATTTACAAACGTTTTGTTATTTACAAACTTCTGTTATTAGATAATGTTCAGTGTAATAAAAGTAATTTAATAACAAGAAATAAAGTTCACAAATACGCATAGTTCGCTCTAAGTATTCATCGCAAACCCGTAGATCATATTAAAGGCGGCAATCATAATCTAATCTTATATTTAAGATCGTTTTAAGTCTGGTCAAAGGCAGTCTTAAGACTCCATCTAGCTACAATGAAATGACTATAGCGGGATAGTACTTATGTATGAATACCGGCCTAAATAATGAGTAGGCAACAGATTCAAAACCGGAAGGTACTCATCAGACAAAAGTTCGGCATCATTCTATTTGTTTAATACGGCGATTTGATCTTTGATATGTATCATTTCGGAGACTGTTCTTTTTAAATTTTTAAAGAAGGTTCTTTAATTAGAGAAAAACGTCATTTTCAGTCAGGACTGGAAAACCTAATAATATTATCCGTGTGAAAGAAGGTTCGTGGTTTAAAATCTGAACATTCTCCCAATTAAAATCGTGGTTAGCATCTAATAAATGGAAGAAAATGATGAACCCCTTTCTGCTCAACTTTCATTTGCTGAATACCTTCCGGTTTTGAATTTGTTTCTCATTCATTAGCATCATATGTTCCTTACGCTTCCTTATTTCCCCTCTTTTCCTTCCCTCTTTATATGTGAGAACACGTTCTCTCGTGTCTATCTGTCAATATTGTTCTGGTTTTTAATAACATGAGTTACAGTCCTATAACATGACACTGTACAGAGAATATTTGAGAGCCTCATTTCACAACTCTTACATACAATATGTAGACTCAGAACAATGTTTTCTTAAATCTACCCAATACTTCTTTGAATTAAGGAAACTAAATTCAAAGAAATCTATTTTCTTGCAAATAATAAATTTTTGTTCAATGTATTCATAATTATCTTTTACTTTTAATTTTGATTATATACGTTAATATTAGTAAACCTTTTTTTATATAATTACAATTTTTACTATGTCACTTCCACATTAAAGAAACACGATTTACGTTTATTGTTTTAGTATGATCTACGAGTTTGCGATGAACATTTAATGTATACGTATTTGTGAACTGTATTTTTTTATTATTTACGGGTTTCAATTGTTAAATTACTTTTATTATACCAAAGATGGTCAAATAACAGATCAAAACGTTTGTAAATCTTAATTTCAATTTTAATATATTTCAATATGAACACCTCCTGTTGTGACTCTCAGACCCTTATTTGATTTATTAATCGTTGTTGCCTTTTTGTATTTATAGATATTCTTAAAATGTATAAAAAACTTGTTCAACTTTTTTTTAAATTTATATTTCTAAAGAATTCTAGAATCTGAATAATTATATGGCTCTGATAATATAGCTCCGTAAAGTATTTAATTCACAAATATTTAAATATTAAATATTTAATATTAAAATATAGAAAACAAAAATCAATACAAATAAAACAAAAAGATCTTTTTAGATCAAATTACGAAACCAAAACGACTAAAGATCTTCGGATGTGACCGGCAGTTACCAAAGTTCTTTTTAGGAAGAGGCAATCGCACGTGAAATAAAGTATAATAGGAGCTCGTTGCTCGATAGTCAAAGGATTGTGTTTATCATCCTTCTTTCGCAAGCGTGTGATGTTATTTTTTAAAAACATACCCGCAGCACTGGCACGCTGAGAATCGCGCAATAACCTTGTACTGACGGAAAATTCCATGCCGCTGGAGAGTGGATGGTAGTACATGGTGCTGTAACCATCACCAGTCGGCGCGAGAGCCATCCCGAACAGGCCGTCATTCCATTGGAACGATATTCCCGACACCTTGAAATCTCCGCCCTGAGAAAGACAACACACCATTCGAGCTCGCTGTGAAACTTCGCTCAGACAATGCGTTTATCTCGATTTATCAAAGATTTCTGCCCATTGTATATCAATAAGTATTCTTAATTAATGAATTACATGTAAAACTAATAAATTTACTGCGACTAGCGTAATTGAAGATTATCAAAATTAATAGTTATTTATGCATAATCGTTAGCTTCGCGTCAACGTATTTTGAACAGATCGGAAAGAAATAAACTGAAAGACAAACGCGTGCATTTCTGAACTCCACCGACCATCGGATCCGGATGGAAGGAGTGATGCTTGACGAGCCAGGACTTGCGAAGATTCCAGGAGTAGACGACGAGACCCGGGCCGCCCAGATCGCCCAGGTAGCCGTACGAGTCCTCGCACGAGTAATCCTCGACGGCGATGTTGGCGAACAGGGAATCGGCGGTCCTCTGGTCGGACGGTATCACGTATTTGCGCAGCATACGATCGGTCGCCAGGTCGTAGACGATCAACGCCGGCGGCGCCTGCTGCTCGGGGTTGCCCAGGATGTCCGTCAACCCCGTGTCCAGGATCCAGAGCCGGTTGCAACGGTCGGCGCGCACGCGAAACGTCGAGACGATCTCCGGCACGCCGGCGGCGCCGTATTGATGGGCCTCCCAGGAAGGATACGGGATTAAGGGTGGCGACTCGCGCGTGTCTGAAAGCCAACGAGCTCTGATATAACCATGATGACGACCCCCGGAGAAAAGGAAAGAGATTTGTCAATCAAGTTCCGTTTGTCTTCCTTTCAATTTAAAATTTTTTGAAAATTTTCGCGTGCAGATTTATTTCTAATAATTAGCAGTTATATAATACGAGTCGATGGAAAAATAATTTAACAGACATCAGAGAATTGGAAAGAAATAACAAAGAGTATTTAAATCTGTTTATATTTATGAGAAGAATATTATTAACCCTTAAAATCTACATGGTCCATATATGGACCTCGCA
Organism: Temnothorax nylanderi; assembly: GCF_030848795.1. Taxonomy (NCBI): domain Eukaryota; kingdom Metazoa; phylum Arthropoda; class Insecta; order Hymenoptera; family Formicidae; genus Temnothorax; species Temnothorax nylanderi. Next base: position 35,086 of record NW_027249753.1, on the reverse strand, counting down.
TATGGACTTTTGATCGCGTATAAAGCTGGATCTAATCAACCAATTAATGTTAAAGAATTTATATATGAAATAGGGGTGGAAAAGATTGGAGAATATAATAGAATTAGAAAAATTGCCAATGATTAATATTAAATTGTCTAAAAACATCAATTTTTGAAGAGTCTCAAGTGATTGAGACTTGAGATGTAGCCTTTAAGGGTTAATATAAATATAATTAAAATTATTAATGATTCCTCGAACATTCGTCATAAAATTGTAAATTATATCATGTTAGACGAACAATTACGCTGTCCCTCAGGGCTTTTTGAGCAGGTAATTGTAATTTTGAGAATAAGACTAATCACCGTTGAGCCAAATATAATTGAGACTGGCAGCAACTCCCTGCCTCCATCTCGGCACCGTAATGAAGAGCCGATCGCCGGCCACCTCCAGACCCAAGGGTAGATTGTCCTCCTGCTTGTAATCCGGGAAGAGCCTCTTAATGTCGTTGTTCGGCCACTCGTAATCGATCTGCTTCCATCGGTAAGCGACCCGTAGCTTGCCGATCGCGCCGTCCAGCAGGACGATCAGAAACGCGGCTGCGACGACGATCGACGACGCCCGGCACCGCATTGTCATTACTCTGATAAGAATATCGTACGCAATTTACCTCGTTATAAATCTAGATCGTTCCTTAAGAAAAATTAATATTTCCAGTTTGTTTCAAGTTTCCTCGAATTGAAATTAAATCTGACATTTTTCTATTAAGTTTAATATTAGATGTGAATAACGTTTAATAAATTTAATATTAATTTAAGCTCGTGAGTTTTGGGAGTTTGTACATTGCTACTCATTATTGATGTCTATATTTAGTTACAGGCATACAGGCATAAATAAGAATCCTGAAGGAGATAGATCGCGATTGCATTTCCAGTTTTTCCTTGAAAGCTGACGGCCTTCGCGGTACATAGTTACCGCGACTCGCTAATAATTAATACGCACGCGTGACTAATTGTGAAGTCGCGGAAATGAGGTCTGTCTATCAACGCCCACGTGTGAAAGACAATCGTTCGCGAAACGAAAATGAATAATAAATGATGAGCAATCAATAATGGTGAGTGTGAATTTAATATTTTTTCTGGCTTTATTGTCCAAAATAAATGTTTAAGTTTAAAATGTAAAGCATGTTGAAATTTCAATAAATTTCATGTATTTTAATAATACGCATCATAGATGCTGAGGAATTTTTTGGTTGGCCTGTCAGATATGCTGATGATAAAATATTATCGCATTATATTATATTTTATTTTTATTATATTCGAATCTTTTACGTCACAATTAATTATTTTCATTTATTCAATTCAATTCACGACTTACTTGTTCAATTTATTATTTAAAATTTAACTTTCAAGTTTATATAACTTTAAAATTTTTTTATCTTGCGATTTTGTGTGTGTGTGTGTGATTATTTAAAATATAAATTTTTACGTAACAATATTTGATTTATTCTCTACTTCACGCAGGAATATCTTGTTTTATTCTAGCAAGAAGAATCCGCAAAGTAATCAAAAGAGAATCAACATAGTAATCTCGCATGTGTTTCACAAATGTCTTGACTCTTTTATATCATTTCAATGACGTAACGGGTCGTGGAAACAACGGTACTGGAGTCAATGCTTACAGAAATTGGGCGGTCTCCAAGTTTTTCTTCTCCAAGCATATGATGAATGAGTACGAAGAAACATATTAAACCGAAGCGTGATCATTGAAAAAACTTTTCTGAGACAAATCGTCCAATCTTTATCGCGCGATTATTCGTCATCAAATTTTAATTTCTTTCATCGATAAGGTGAAAGGCCAGGAAAACCTTAATCAATATCAGAAGTCAAAAGTAAAATAAATTGAAATAAATTCAGAATTAAGTTCTTCCGACGAAACATTAATAATTATAATTATTATTGAATTAATTAAATCTACATATTATTAAATAATTACTTGTGTCAATCAGAAAAGTTAATATTGCTTGATTATTCCAGAAGCTTAATTTATGGAAATTCTTAAATCAACTAAAAACTATATTAACGTATCGCACTTAATTAAAGGAGCATTTACTCGAAGCTGATTTAAACAAAACATTTAATAATTTTTTAAAATTTTGTTCGCAGAAATGATTTCTAAATATGATCTCAGAAAGTATAATTTCCATGCGGATATTTTATAAATGGTTTTCAAAAACTCAAGTCGCTATAATATCCTAATACCTGTGGTGCGTCATTATACAAACAAGAAAACTAACGCAAGAATAATCTAAGAGTGCCAACATGGTATTTACACCAAGAACTGATAATTCGCTATTGCATTTGTCATCAGTCGAGTGATTGCTGGAGGATCGTCGAAGGTCATTGCTGACCCGTTAGCAGTTTTTTCATAGAACGTCATTTGTAATTTTAAGTAACGTTACTTAACTGAGACTCGTTCAAGCGTATCTTTATGATTCAACATCACTAGAGAAGCGTTTATGTGTTTACTAGCGACTAAAATTAAAGATTAGTAATTGAAATTAAAATTAAAATTAGGAATTAACAATAAGAACGAGAAGTTTAATTTAAAAGTTGAAATTACATAGAATATAATATAATCTTAAATGCTGTCACAATATTACAATTGCAATTATGAGCATGATAAATTAATTAGTAAGCATCATAAATTAGAAATCAAAATATTTCAATTTTTTCATATAAATAATGCAATATTTTTAATTTTCTGTTTGAATAGTGATTTTTTCAAACTCTTCTATTCGTCTCCTCTTGAACTGTTCGATCTTTTATAATTAATAGCGACAAATTTACATACAAAAGAAATGTTTGCAAAACGAGGTAAAAAACATATAACATATTCGCGTGACGAAATAGTGAATTTTAATCGAAACGACGTTATTCGCCATTAAAATTCAATGTCCTTTCTCTCGCGAGAGGAGAGCTGCAATTTTGTTTCAGTGGAACGTACAGAATCGCCGCGACAGATTTTCTATGTTTAACAAGCGTCTCGTAACACGGTTAACGGAAAAATAGAAAGCAATCGATTTTTCGACCGCTTTACATTCGACCTGCTAAATGATACAGCAACCGCGCTCTCATGCCCGATACATATGTATGTTATTTCATACCGGAGAGTTACCTACATACCCAGCCTTGTACGCAACTCCGTATAATTTACACCGTGCATTATATCAGTACGTTCCATCTGAAATTCATTCAGCTATTCAGTCGACCGGATATTTCCAAATACCAAATACATCCAATCGATAACGTTATATGCATAACAGACTCTCGCGTCGTTAAATCCTTTTTTTTTTCATACAATACCACTATCTTTGCATATTGATCTGTTCATATAAATTATTAAATTATTAACAAATATTCGGTTTATGTAAATCGAATTACATGTTATTTATCGTATTGTACCGCCGGTAAAAATTTAATGCTGACATTAATCTCTCTCACTGTTAATCGACACATAACGATTACGACTACAATCGTTCGCGGCTGCGTGAGGTTTTTTTTTAGCACAATTGCAATTTTCTCAGATTATCGCAGATTGCTCCGCGGCGAGGAAAAAAAAACACGCACGTATCGAAACGCGGTTTCGCGTCGCTTGAGTTTCGCCTCAAATTGCACGCGCGATTTCTGCCTCGAGTAGAAAGTACGGCTAGAAGCTAATGGCACAGCCTTGTAGGGCAAAATGCTTGCGACGAAATGGAACGAAGTTTTCTGTCAAGTCAACAAGAGTTTCCACGTACAATTAACTGGTCTCGCACGGGTTTTTGCGGGCGCGAACTTTCGCGCGATTTTTGACCGTCAGGCGGTTTTGCGGAACCGCATTCCGCCCCCGCGTAGACACTTTATCTCGCCAACTAAATATGCCAATCAAACTCGTTTCATTCCTCGACGGAAACGGAGCTGATCGAAAAGCGGCGACATGTCTATCGAATGGAAGAACGGCAAAGTTCACGAGTTCGAAATTCACTAAAATAATTTGTTCAGGAGGTCCAGTCACTTTTAGATAAATAATTAGAACAATAGAAAAAATGGCGAACAGTAATGAGATAATAATGGAAATTAATAAATATTTTCAAAATTTATGTAAATAAAATTGAAGATCATCCTGAGATAATCTTTTTCTTCGTCAGTAATAATTAAACCGTATCCTTTATTGAAGATTCTATTTTAAATGTTAATTCGATGCAAACTGATTATGGGTTTAATTACGCAACAGGGTTACGTAATTGTGAAGGATATGTATTTTTAGCTTATAAGCAACTTGTAGACATCCTTCACTGTTAAATTCGTAGTGTCAAATTATACTCATCATACACTAAACCAATGGAGTTAAAATAATAAATTTCAACACACATGGTAGTTAAAAATAACAAAATGTTGTTTAACTCAAGGTATTTGTTTAAATTTCATTCTTTAATATTTAACATCAAACACTCTTTTTAAGCTTATTTTTTCACACTCTTCAAATATCTTTGGCAGATCTCTTGCGTGTACTTTTGCAGTGTTTCACGCGCGTTGTTAAGTTCATAATTTTACATTTATTGACGCTTCGGAGGAAATCCACGTGGCACAGAAGGGGAAAAAGTATTAATAAATATTTACACTTGATCCGCTCGATCCTGGGTGACCACTACACCTCGAACGTTTCTTCCGCGAGAGAGAGAACGGCGCGACAGGTCGGACCACGCGCACCGGTTAAGCGCGACAAACTGGGAATTGGACGGCGTGGCGGCGTGAATCTGGCCGGTGCGGTGCCGCGCTCGGCTTTTCCTGGGGTACGGCCGTACGGTACCGTTGGAGATCCGGTCGGCCAACCTGTCGGCCACGTCCGTCGATTCGCCGCGACAAAGAATCGCGCGGGGGAAGAAGAAGGAAGTGCCGAGCCTATATTAATTGAGTTAACGAGCGAGGACAAGCGGCGATCGCGAAGAAATAGGTGATCGATAATGCAATCCGCAGTATAACGGCGGTAATTGTCACTTGGACTCCTTGAGATATCTTAGGGTTGACACCTTTGGAAATTTCATTGATCCAGTTAACGCGCGAGGACAGCGAGTGAGAATAATCGCAAAAAAGTCTATCGAAGGATAGTGAGATCTACTGTATGTAATTGGAATTGTCTACGAAATGCCTCAGAAGTAGATAAGGTTTCCTCGGCTTTTGAAAAGCAAAATCCATTAAAAAGTGCACTGTTAAAGTCATAGCGTCAAATTATATTCAAATTATATTTGAGTCATTTTTAATCATTCCTATATAGGTCGAATCGCCATGTGTTCTTACTCAATATGTCGAATATATTAATTTAACTGAATTAATGAAGTTAAAACAATACTGTTTTGTTATTTAACTCAAGGTATTGATTTTATCCTTTAATATTTAATAGTATGACGAAAATATACATAAATCGCCTCTTTAGATTATAAAATATTTCGAATAATTAAATAACTCAACAATCTTGGAAAAATGATAAAACTGCTTCTGTAAATAACACGAGTTATATTAATGGCATTCCATTTATTACATTATATGTTTAGGAGAATGACGTTCACATACATCAAGTAAAATATATTATCGTATTATTCTTCAGTGACAAATAAGACAAAAAATAACGTAGACATAACAACGCATCCTCCAGTAGATTACACAACCGTTATTATCTATAATTGCATTGTTGCAAACTAATTACAATTAAATTGATCTCGTCCGAAGCCAACCAAGCTATACTTTCTCTTCGGTATCACTACCGCTACGCTTTATTTGCTACTTAATAAAAAAACAAAATCGCCGTTAAAGCGAGTGGACATAACGACAAAGTTAATAAATAAAAAAAAAAGAAATAAATAAATAAAACAAAAGGCAACGATAGGACTGGAGAACGCGACTCAGGAAATTCTCCAGTTGCGAGTCACAATGCCCGTCGCCTTCTCATCCGGGTGAGCGAGTCCGCGGACGATTATTATCCAAGCGCACAATGAAGAAAACGTCGTCGCCGTGAGATTAGCGCGTTATTTGCATCTCGATGCGAAGCGCGCGCGCGCGAGAAGGGAACGAGGATCTCTGTCCTATCGCTCGTGGCTCGCCTGAGCATTTTTCTAGCCTTTTCAGCATCGCGCAATATCTCTCCCGAGCTCTAGCGTTGCTACTCTCGCGGGAGTGTTACGCGTTTTCGAGGTCGATTGGCGGTGTATTACACCTGGCTTTCACTTTCGTGATTGTCAGTGCCGTACGACCGTCGTCCCTCGCGTCGTCTCCGCTCGTGCATGGAACGTCTAGGCCTGTGCACTATGCTGCAAGAAAGAAAAAGAGATAAAACTAATTTGGAACTCGAGAGATAAAAGTTAGCCAGTCAGCCTCAATGGCGAATTTGCTTGTTGACCTCGTTAACCTCGATGATCGCATCTCGCGATTATCAGCGGTACATGACTCATTAACTTGTTTTTAGATCGTTTAGCTCTTTTGTTAAACATGTTTAATGACTTCTAAATAAATTGCCGAGCTAAATAAAATTCTAAATTATCGGTTTTCTATTTTAATCACCGGAAATGTTTATTTAAAACAACAAAGCTGGCTCGCTCGTTGACACACATATCTCGTATATATTCATCGTATTACGATCCAAAAAATTTATAATTAATTTGAATAATTAACAATATCGATTGGACGATTTCTCTCTCTGTGCTAGAAACATTAAATTTTACTTGGTTTCTTCTCTTACATCGGGCGCAGATGACAGGTTGCGGATTAAACAACGCTCGGCACTGTGTCGATTAGCTCGTCCTGCCGTTCACCGTTGATCGATCGGTTCACCTATTCACCTGGATTCATCCTCTGTAAGTTTGAAGACCTTGCTCTTCCTTTCGCCTCGTTTTCCTCCCCGTCTAATCTTTTATTAGTGTAGCGAGATTGAAAACTTTCTTCGATCTCTTTGTCAGTTTAATCCCTGAAGCTTTAATCAAAACATTTTCTAATTGTTCCTCATTTTTGCGTCATTTGAGAAGTGTTGTGAAGCGTAGTTCAATCAGCTTCGGCTTCTGATCAACCTGAAAAAAGTCTAAGCTTTCGGAAGTCGGCCGCGCAAGTCCTTATCAGCAACACCCGGAAGACGTGCCCGCATATTTCAACCGCGCAATTTACGGCGCCCAATTCTTTCGGGTCGATTAAATAATCCCGATAAAGACTGCCGCGAGCAAAGCTCGTTTCAGACCAACGACCGGCTCGCCTCTGGATGATAAACATTAATCAAAACGTTCAATCAGCGGAAAAGCAGCTCTTTCCTCCGGCGTGTAATTAGTGTTCTGATGTCGTCGCATTTGTAATTTGAACAATGTCTTCGCCAATAAAAGATATAGTGCAGATAAATATGACTTAATAAAAACAAAATTAACAGAACAAAATAAATATTAAGGTATCAATAAAGAATTAATCATATAATAAAAAAAATTCATGACGCAAGAAAATATAATTTCCTTTAAAAATAAATTGTAAAAATAATCTTACAAAATCTCGCAGATCGTCTGCGTGCGTAAAACTAATTATTTATAATTAAAGACAATAATAGTATATTATTTTAAAATATTGTTGAAAGCGAAAATTGTCAAACTAGTTTAATTTAAAAAAAAAAGAGAAATTTCGACGGTCTTATGTAATATTTATCGATAATCTTAAGAAACCTCGAAAAAGCTCTCATGAAACATATCGCGATAATGAAGTTATGAGACTCTAACTATTGCATTCTCGCGTTTATCGTTTATTATCGCATCTTACGATACGAGCGAACGACAGCTGATGAATGAAAAATACAACAGTTTCGCTCATACTACCAGTCCATTCACATTATGCGATTATACTATCGCGAATGTCGACCTCGGCGATACGTACATAGGGCTGAAACCGGATATCCTTTTAACTGCAGAGGAAGGGGTCACCGAATTACACCGTACGCCCAACGACATGCGATCCAGCTGTTGCGTTTCGAGGAACAAAGGAAAATTCGTCGGCCTAGATATCGCGCGGGCAGATCGATGCACAGGCTTACCTGTGCGGCGAAGCACCTATCGATTCGCAGAAAAGGCAGCATGGCATTTGACTTTCGAACTATGCCATCGGCATTCGCAGGAGTGTCTGCAATTCGCTGCTCTTGCCCGTGGCTGAACGTCGCATCAGTCGACTAATTTTTTCTGATAGTTTATTCCTAAACCATCTCTCGAACCAACGCTTTACCAACAATGCACATTATGCAAGACACGATGGTTGAGATGGTTTGAAAGTAAAACTTCGATTATCGATTCTATCGAGACGAGAAAAATTGCAAAATTATTTACTCGTATCAACTTGTACCTGCAATCATTTGAGCGTTGGATACTTCTTGTTTACAACGTTCATGATTTTTCTGTGGATTTTTTTGCGGATTACACTAAACTTTTCACCTAGAGCATAACGCGCGATACATCGTCAATAAGATTTCTGCTGGTCGACAGAAATGAAAATCATCCCATAAATTTCCATAATCGCAGAAATTATTTTCCGACGAGAAAGGAAGGGAAATGAACGCGAAAGCGATGAGAAACCGCGGGCCTCATAGAAAGTTACCGCTGAACCACTTTCGCAGGAGAGATTATCTAGTTAAGTTATATCAAGTCGAGTTATCAGAGCGATCTTTTTTCCCTGAGCCTCGTAAGAGGTCCCGCGCGAACTACGCAGGCTTGATTTAATTATAGCTCCATTCGCGCGAGACGATAAAATTCGTTATTGTTTTTCTCAATCCAATTCAATTCTCATAATTACGAGTCTTACGTAACGCAGTCTTCGACTTGATTCGATTCTCTTACTTTAATTAACTTAATTTAATTTATTCTACTTAATAACGAATTTCATTCGATCGTTCTTTAATCGCAAACTAAATTCAATTTATTCTATTCAATTTAAATATAATTCTATTTTTTTTTATTTGTTCAATTCAGTTCACTCAATTGTGGATCTAATCTGATTTATTCAATTAGATTCCACTTGTTACGCTAGGACTACATTTAACACGGTGAAACACTCTCTTATGGTCAAGGATCACGTAGAAAATAAAATAGACGAGCGTTGTTACGCTCGAAGTCACAGCCTGATTCCTCCTAAAATCTTTTCACTTCGATCAACCTCTATCTTTCTTTTCTCCCTTCCGACTCTTTCAATCGATTTGCCGCGACTTCGATCGCAAAATCGCTCGGTGTTCTTTCTCGTTCGAATTGATTTTATTGATCAGTCTGAATGGATACACACACTCGTGTCACTTCGCTACTTTTTTTTCTCATATCCCTCTCTTTCTTTTCCTCGATCATTATTGTCCGTTCTGCTCGTAACGCAGTCGGCTGAAAACAACAAGGTTGTAGAAGGATAGAAAGCTACGTCTAGAGCCCCCGCGGTCGGTCCTTGCTTCGGAAATAAAGGCGACGAGCAGAGACGAGAGACTTTCGTCTCTTTCCTTGGATCCGAAAAATCGCCCTCCTCTCGCTAAACGAACGCGAAAAGTCGGCCTCGCTTTCTCGCGAAGCGCCTTCTTTTTTCTTTCAGCACGTCCAAGTTAAAGTGGCCGTTGAAATTGCGCGTAAATCGGCTCTCTAATACATCGTTGTGTTTATTAAGCGATGTTGGCTAAGCGGCTTAGAACATCGCGCCGTTAAATGCCTAAGTGAGCACGCGATAAAACACCTCGGCGACGCATCGTTAAACTCTTGCAACGGAAAATTCATGCACGCGATTCGCGCGGATCTCACCGACAAGCAAAATAGCTGAAACATTTAAGATCAAATTTGCTGGAATTATACTTCCTAAAAAATTATTAAATTGTTACTTGGGTTATGAAAAATTATATTGAAATAAAATCACGATAGATAAAAATTTATTCGAGAATCAAAATATTAAAATAGTATATATTGATTTTATCTCAATTTCCTCTTAATTATTCTACAGCAAAGTGATGTGATTACGAAAGTCGTAACAAGAATAGAAACTCATCCAAGTAAAAAAATAAAAAACTGATATTGGATGCCCGGACAATTAACAGATCGGCCGATTTTTATTTATTTTAATCTCGCTATAAAATGACAGCCGATCATTACGATACCCTGAGACGACGAGGGAGAGAGACGTTGGAATGATCCTGAACAGGCGCGTTTTATTCCCGAATGGACCGAGCCGCGGGATAATAGTATTAGGATGACAAAGAGCGACCGTGTTACCGGTTCGTCGAGCAAAAGCGATCCCCACGAGAGCGAATATCGTGCATCCGCTGTCACCAAGTGTAAAGACATTATTAGCGTAAAGGGGGGCGTAAGGATATTAAAAAGGGAACGGGGGCAGGGAGACGAGGTCCTTGCGCGCGAGCGCAAGGGATACAGGACGATATCGGTATACACATATAATATATATATTATATATATATATATATATAGAAAGAGAACCAGCTAAGCATTCTACGATACGATCGAACTGTCGAAAACGAGAGCCGCGAAATTCTTGCAAATTTTGCCGTCAATTCGAGAAGAAAAAAAAAAGAAGAGTGAAATTTCGAGTGCAGGCAATTTTGAAAACATTCACGATTATTCGACGGTACAGCCGCAGGGTTGCAATTATGCATTATTAATCCTTTCGACACTTTAGAGACAATGCGGTAAATAAAATAATAAAAAAAGATATGGCAAATTTTAAAAAATTAATAATTTGGAAATTAAATTAATAATTTTTTGAGTTACGAAATGATGATAATAATATTACAGAAATGCTATAATTAATAATTGCCAGATCACTAGCCCAGAATAATATTTTTAACCATTGATTAGGGATTTAATATCCTCATCTCAATATAAACTTTCTTAGATCTGTTCATTTGATCGTATTTTGAAAAATGCTTCTTCTTCCTAGAAGATTAATAAAATAAAAATAAGTAATGGAAAATAAATGCAACGTTCGAATAAGAATAGCGGTAAATAAAATAAAATCTATATTCCTTCTCTTTAGAATTTAAATATTAGTTCTAGAGATTTGAAAAAAGACTCGGACTCCACTAGACAGAAGTTAAAAACGCTTAGATAATACTTAAATAATTGCCAATCGTAGTGTTATTCAGGGATGCGTGTCTACAGAAGCCAAGCGATCAGAAAGCGTCTTGAAAGGATTAAAATTCGTCGACAAAAGAGATACGTGCTAATTGTATCGCTCTACATATATGAACACAATCTTCTCTCGTTTCGACGTTCCGAACGATCGATCGGTTAATACGATTTACCCGCGATTCATTAACCGATTATTAATATTGTTTCTCGGTCCAGCCACGCGTCCGCCAAGCCGAGAACCGTCACTCTCCCAGATTTTTTTTTTCTTCGATCCTAATGCAATTTGAAAAGCCGAATCAAGCCGTTGTCTGGAAGAAAACGTGTAAGCAAAAATATATTTGAATTTTATCGCGTAAAACATTGTATATATAAAGGAAGCTACACTGACAACTAATATAATAAGATAGATATAAAAATATATTAATGCTGTAAAAAGATCAATAACTTCGAATTATACACTAAATCGAAACGCGATAACATTAATTTTTAAATAAAATAAAAATCGATCAGAAATAAAAATCTACTCGCTTTCTCTTAAACACGATTTTCGCTTCTGCGATTTTCTTCCAGCCTCCTACTTGGAATTTCAAAACTGAAAATTGAAAATCACAGAGGAGAGCTCGTTCGCTTTTCTTCCAGGTCGGTATGCGATTTCGACCATAGAAAATCGGGAGGTTGCGACTCGGTTGCCTCGACTCTAGGACGGTAGGTCCAAACAATCGCCTGCCTTGAGGCAAGGGACCGATTAGGTCCAACAGCGATGAGATTGCTGTGATTGGTTGAAACAATATGTGGCTGTCGCCCGCAATTCTGGGATACGGATCCAGCGATAACATCGTGATCGGGAGAAAAAAAATCACACCGTTCTTCAATCCCTGACTTAGACAACGAGATACAAAAGCGTATAATATATTTAGATTATGCACAATTATAAAAATGTGACGCGTGCGCGAGAGATTCCGTCAACTTTGTCACATAAGCGAGATCGGCCAAGTTGAGGAACTGCGATTGCGAGATCGCTACGGCGACATATCCCAGAACAGCAGACTATGCCCAAAACTTTCGAGCTTTCCACAGAACGTTTTCTTTATTTTATTCGGAACATGTCGATAATATGACACTCAATAAATAACAGAACTTCTACATCTCAAAATTTTGCTGTCAGATTGTCCTGCCGAATCGCCGGAGTGCGAGGCTTTGCGTGAAACGCGCTTCTCTCTTCACAAAGATAAAAAGGAAAAAACAAAGAAAGAAAAACGAGGACATCCCCGGGTTTGATTCGCACGATTCTCAAAATCCTTAAAAAAAAATTACGCAATTTTATAATAAAATTTACAAATTCATAGAAACACTTCTTTTCACATTCAATAATTATATATATCGTGTTTATATAATTATATAATATACACATATAAATATATGTAACATATAATTATATAAAAATAATATATTTACACATATTATTTTCCATCTTTATTTTTCTATATTCTTGGGGGAAAAAATCGCGCAACCAAAACCCGGCTTAATTTTTGTGGATCGATTATGCAAAGGCAGCTTTACGTAATACAACGGGTATCATATCACGTAACTGTTATATAGTCTCTACGGATTAATCGTCCACTTTCGTTTCCAATTTTTCATTCTTTTGGAAAGCCTCGTCTCTCGAGTCCAAATATTTATCTAAACAGGCACTTAACGAAAAAAAAAAAGAAAAATCGTGTTTGTCAATGGTCATATAAATCTTAATAATTTTACTTGTATCCTTGAGCAAGTCAACAATCCGGTGGCCCTCGGAATGGTCGCGAACGAGGCGCTGTTATATAGCGAGAGAGTTAAGCGGTAGACAGAGTGTTCGCGGGGGAGATTCGGAAAGACAACCCCTGAAAAATAAAGGAATTATAATAACGATGCGTAGATCATGTTATGGTACGTACACGTGTTGTACGGCGCGCTTTCAATGCTGTTTCATTTTCATTTCTATTATTTTTCTGTATTTTCTTTTTTTGTTTTTTGTTTCTTTTTTTTTTTTTGGTCGAGGAGGCGTCGGTAGTACACTACCGGACGATGACGGTGGGCGAGAGTGGTGGTCGAAAGAACGAGAACCAGCAGCAGGGTGCCTACTGAAGACAACAACACAGGAAGCAATCGGGGGTCTTCGTCACCGCGCCCACGTTTACGAACGATCACGGCGTGAACGATATGCACGGGCGATTCTTCCGTTATCGTTCGCTTAAATCTCGGATCGATTATTCGTCCGTGAGGACGATCAATCGATTGAACCTAGAACGAAAGTTGACCGAAAAGTTAAGTTTGGTCGCGCAACAAACGGCACGCACATCGAATTTTGCTAAATTAATAATTGATTTACTTTCTCCCTTTCTCTAGAAGGGATCGACGACGAGCCGAACTGGGAAATTAATCGGCGTCGGTATAAAGCCGATCGATACGCAGTCGCTCTCGCCGAGTGTGACCCCCTCGATCCCAGTATACGATCTATTTTCTTCTTCTAGTTTGGTTCTAGTTCCGGAAAGAGACAAACGATGACTTAAGATTAAAATTAACTCGACATCGACACCGATAAATATTTCCACTGCGCTAAGACATTAAAAACGATACAATTATTTTCAACTAATTGTAAAAAGTTAGGACGATATCTCTTACAGCTTTGTAGGAACAGTGTGTCTTGTAGGTGGACTTAACGATACATAAGCAACGGAAATTTCGCGGAGAAACGGACACTCCGGTCAGCGTTATCAATAGACACCCTGAGTAGAAACTAATAAGAGCGTATAGTAGACATAAGGTAAGAGATGTAAGGCGGACGCGAGAGAATAGATAAAAGAAGTTCGGGAGGTGCCAAGAGTCTTGTAGACAGAGTGGGGAAAGTTCGCCAAGTTAAAGGACGAGAAGGAATTGATTCCGATCGTAGAGCAAGATGCAATATCAAGTGCTATATTAGGGCTAAATATATGAAGACTACGCTATCGAACAAATCGCGAGTTCGCGCTCGAAGGTCTATAGACGGAATGAAGTAGAAGCGGATTTTCAGAATAACGACAAATAAATCACGAGTTAAAGTCCGCCCGCGAGATTGGGTACGCTCTACGATCGGCGATGAGAATCGGCGAGACGTGAAGATAAAGGAAGAGTGAAGAAAACGGCGTGAGTCGAGTGTGGAGAGCTGGTGTTCGATTCCGTGAGCACCCTCCGTACTTACCACTCACTCATGCGTCGCCAACATTGTTCCTTTGGCAAAAAGGGAAAAAGGGGGCTTTCTTTAGCCGAGTTAATCACCCTCGCAAGTAAATCTTACTTGAAACTCTACTTTGACTTTTTTATACATATAAATTACTTGTTATTCATTCTTCTAAACATCTTCATTTATCTTAAATCGCGAAATTAGCATATATTTGCGGGTGTCATCTTTCTCTCAAATTAAGACCTTATTAATAATTAATTAAAATTTTCATCCAGACAGCAATTTGGAAGTTCTGGAGATTAATTTTGTAAATTAATAAAATAAACTAAAAAAAAATCAATTTTTTTGTTTAGTAGATTAATTTTATGGCTCTGCTCGTCGCGAGGGTGCCTCGGCTCGACTTGGAGTAATAATAAAATAAAATTTGCGACAGACTAACCTGAGGCGACCGAATCTTCACACTGCGGCTAGCAAATAGGTTTTAAACTGTACACCCGATCTCTCTTTTGCGTTGATCTATGCTCTTGATTCTATAATATTTTGGTGAGAACTGGTCAAGTTAAACGTGTTATTATACCGAGACTCTCCGTCATCACTACTTCCTTTCGTCGTTACGAAAATCATCAGGAATTTAAGCTATTCTTAAGAAAAAAAAGAAAAAAAACCACGCTATTCTATCACGAAGAAATCGAAGACGCGCTGTGTAAAATTGACCCAAACCAAATTAAAAAAATTTTTTTAAATAAAAAGCAAAGTCATAAATAATTAGATTTGATAACTGACTCAAATTGTAAACCAGGTTCTCAACTTACTCGCGAGTCTTCTAAAATATCCATATATTATCATTAATATCTATATATAACCTATATTATTCATGTTATTTTACTTTTAAATTCCCAAAAGACTGAAATAAAATAAACCTTTCTCGAGTGTTTTCGCTGAAATAATTAAGTGAGTTCAAATCCAGTTTCCTCTTTTTAAAAAAGAGTCGGACAGTATTTTCGCGTCTTCAATCCCTCCGGAGATCCTTACATCGAGTTTACTCGAGGCAAGTCGAGAAAGAAAAATTTCAAACGTCACGGAACGAAACTGTCTCGAGAATGCTCTCTCATCTCGAGTTCTACTTATTGTTAGTCAAGTGAATCATCATCCAGCTGCAGCGTGAAGCGCCACCTTATCCGCGATTGCGCCTTTCCAAGAGGATACTGCAGGTGCATGGAGGCTGAGGGGAACAGCGCGTGATGGAAACGGTCTGAATGCGCGAAAAAGGAAAACTTCTTTAAGAGGGGAAGCGCGTAGCACTTTGTTGTTAAAGGTATAATCATTTCCCGAGAAGAACTGCGATGTCAATTATCAATTTTACACGACATTACTGGATAAATGTGACTCAGTTGGATTTTTCAACAAATAGTTTGAAGACTTCAGGCCAATAATAAAAATTAATTATTGCGTGTTATACGTAACAATGCGCAAAATAAAACAAGAAATTTCGTATTTCGAAGAAATATATCTGCTTTTTTAATATTTTTTAAATTTTATTGTATTAAATTATATTAATTTCTCGTTCCAAGTAATTAAAATTTCATAACAATATACCAGTGCGCATTATTTATACAATTATGTTTAGGAAGCTTTATACAACTGAGAAAAATCAGATCTGGATTATCAAGAACTCAATGAACTGCACATAAAGGCTCTTGTCATTGAAAATTTCAACAGCGTCACAATTACCTTGAACTCACGATTAGAGGATTCGTCACGGAAATAAAGCGGTAAAATCCGTAATTTGCAAGGCCCATTTTAAAGGCTCATTTTAAATTGACCTCACAAATTGCGGGACCCAACTCTCGCACCAAATCCTCAGATTGACTCTTCTCGTACGAGAGGGATAATGTCTTTTGCGCGCCGCGTTGTCGTCATCGCGACGAGAATGAGAAACGCAATCTCGACGGACATACCACTAGTACTATACAATGGTTGTCCGATGCATAATAAAAGACTGCGAGATAAGTCGACAGACAGTTCGTGCTGGAGTTTTCGCGCAGGGCAAACGACGGTATTGTTACAGAGCGATTATTTTGACTTCATTCCGTAGAAAAGGCGATGAGACTTGCTCGAGTTTGTTAGCTCACCTGGCACACGACCAACGTAGCGTAGGTGCGCGCATACACACACACACAAACTCGCAGTCGATGAGGACGATTAACGTTTCGCGTCCGTGTTTTCCTTTTGTTTGTGTTTTCACAAAGTAGCATAAAGTAGAAGAAAAACGAAAGAGCTGACCGTTTCCAGCGCGCACCCGATTTCTTCGAAGGAATCCTCTCAGACATCGATGACATTATGTGAGTGCGTGTGTTTCTCTCTTTCTTTCTTTCTTCCTTCCATTCTCTC
Source organism: Temnothorax nylanderi (assembly GCF_030848795.1). Classification (NCBI taxonomy): domain Eukaryota; kingdom Metazoa; phylum Arthropoda; class Insecta; order Hymenoptera; family Formicidae; genus Temnothorax; species Temnothorax nylanderi. The sequence continues at coordinate 18,359 of NW_027249753.1, read as the reverse complement.
TTTTTCTCTCACATTCTCTCTCTCTCTCTCTCTCTCTCTCTCTCTCTCTCTCTTCCTGTCAGTGTTGTTTTGTTTCTCCGTCTCTCAGCAATATAATAAAAAAAGGAAAAAAAATCGTGAGAGAATTGACGGGGAACAAATTCTACCATGCAGATTATTTCCTGCTTTCCTTCTCTCTCATTCTCATCTCTCTTTTCTCTTTTCTCTCTCTCTCTCTCTCTCTCTCTCTCTCTTTCTCTCCCTCTCTCGTTTGTGTATGTGACTCTACGTGTCTCTTCCTCGGTCAGGTCCAGACCCCAGCGAAAAATTAGGGGCGGGCCCACAGCACGAAGTGCAGCGGCGGGGGGTTGGGCCCGTCCATGGGGGGCGATCATCTGAAGCGCGGATGCATCATCGGCGTCAGCATCGGCCCAGGAAAGCCCATCGGCGCAGCGGCGAAGGCCGGATGCATCGCGGCACCCGGTGGTAGGGCCCCTAGGTGCATGCCTGCAAAGCAACGCAGCGGGAGATTAGTACAACTCGCGATCGAATCTCGCGGGGGGGCAAAGAAAACAGTACGTTGCCCACGTGCGGCATACACGTGCTTTTCATTACTCGAGCTTCGACGCCGCCGAACGAGACGACGTCTTGTTCGCAGGATCCCGTAATAGGATCTTTTTCTCTTTCTCTCTCTCTCATTCTCTCTCTTTTAATTGGGGATCGGGATCCCCAGGTATACTTACGTAGCGACTGTTCACGTTACAAGGTAATAATGGGTCCTGCGTATTGCGCAGTTTCAATTTTCTTATTGTATTTCTTTTCCGTTACTATGTCGTATACCGTGCTCGTTTTTGGAGGACTACGTGATCTTCAGCGCAAAATAAGTCACATAATCGTCGTGGCACTTTAAATAAAATTTTAAAATTTCAACGGATTAGGGAATGAAATAATCCTCCGAAATAATCTGGTTTAAAAAATAAGAAAATGTGAAAAAACTTGAAAAAAAATAGAATTTTTAAAGATAAAAATTGAAAAATTTTGGTAAAGATTAAATATCTTCAAGAGACCTATATATAATGTATTATTACTTAATTACTGAGTTAAATTTTTCATATAAGATTTGATTCAACGCGTCTAAATTATAACTTCCTTGATCCGATCCTTGTATCATAATAAATTATTCAGATCCAAAGAATGCCACAACTCAGACCCATGTTCCGCTGAAAAGGAAGTCGCCTGACAGCCGAACGATTATTGCACCGAAAGAAATAAGTACGTATCGGGACAAGTCCGCGAGATATTAATTCAGCGATCGATCGGAGCGCGCTTTGCTCTCTCTCGTGCGATCGTCTCCGATTGCCGAGATGAGCGTTTTAGCCGGCCGAGCGTGAGTTCGACCTGCAAGAGAAGCGCGCTTCTTCGCGCGACGCGAGTCTCTCCTCCAGGTAAAAGTCCGAAGGACTGTGCCACCCGGTCCGATTTGTTTCTCGGCGGCTCACGTACTACGTTCTACCCAGCAATCTGATCAATACGAATCGCCAAACTAGATATGCGTATATACGATAGGTACATAACGTACGTAGAACTCAGCTCAGCATGCAGTGCGCCGCATACGCAATACAAGTCACAAACAAAACTGACAAGAAGGTGGTACCACACAGAGAAAAACCTCACACCATACAAGGAACGAGTCTCACTCGGGGGGGGGGGGGGGGGAGGAAGACGCGCAACATCGGCACGACATTGCGAAATGTTCTTACGGAAGCCCGCTTACGGAAGATCGTTCAGCTGCCAGTCGACTTCTTCCAACAAGGACATCGCCGCCAAAAACGCGCTTAGTCACTCAGAAGTCCTCGAACTACGGCATTGCCTTTTTTTTCTTCTAACAACAATCGAGCAGTGTAAAATGATTGGTTTGAAATTCTCGAAGGCATCATCCGGACGCGAGAAAAATCAGCATCAAATTTCTTCTACTTGCACTATCTTCTTCTAGCTTTTTCTTTTGTATGTTTTCAGCGATACTCGGCGATACTCGTCGAGTATCCGCGTGGCATAATAAAGAGAAAAATCATGTTAATCGGACGGACCCTCGAATTGAACGCAAGAGAGATATACTAGGTAACGTGAAGTCGTTTACTTACTGTTGCTCAGCTCAATTTATCTAAAATCTTTCATTGTGTAACACAAAAGCTAGGCTATGGTGTGAGGGAGATACATTACGTTCGTTCTCGTTGCTAGTTTCTTACTTTCCATGAGAGAAAAAATAAAATAAAATAAAATAAAATGCACCGGCGAGCACGGTGAGAACACAATTCGATCCTTTCCCTCTTCACGATATCTTGTTCCGTGCTATTCCATTTACATTTAACATAATTTATATTTTATAATGCATCTCAGATCTCTTTCAAGTCACTTTTCACTCAGGAATTCTTCGAACAATTTTGAAATCGATTTCTTTTTAAGTAAAGATATCCTCGCTCTTCGCAAGTTGGTACTTTGAACACAGCAAGTTTTGAATGTCAACAGATATCTTGATAATTTTTAAATTGCAAATCTGTTGGAGAAAAAGAAAGTCTGTTTGAAATTAAAGGACAAAGTTTTTGACGTTTGTTTAAATCTCAAAACTTCGGAGTTCTACTATTTAAATCTCAGAAGCTCAGCTTCGCAATCTTACTTATTCATAAAGATCATTCAATAAAGATAATTAATTTCGTCATATTGTCGTTGAAAAAGTGATTATTAAATTAGTCAGAGAATCCATGGATAGGAAAGTGATTCGATAGATCTGCGATATTTTGTGCAGTGCCAAAATATTGAAATCGTCGAAGTTATAGCGACTTCAGTTGATGACTGACTTATCAGAACATGATCATCAATCGAATGCGAAGAAGGAAGGGACAGATCGCGAGAGAAAAATAATTATCGTTTGTAATTATCATTTGTTTCTTATTACTTTGGAACGACAACTTCGAACGACTGTCAGTACCGTGCCCAAGGAAGCAGTTTCTCCACTACTGTATCACAACACCAGGATTCCAAGCTATATATAATATATAAGTAATACTGAAGAAACAAGATGGTAACACGGCTGCTGGCGAGGTAAATAATGGCATATGTGAGTCGTAAGAAGAGTAACATGGTTAAATCGAGAGAGTGTGAATAAAGAAGCTGAGAAACGGAACGGAAAAGAAACAAAGAAATCATACATGAAAGAGATGTATAAAAGTTGTAACGGCCGAGCGGCCGGAAAGTCTCTCTTTATCTTTCGCATAATAAACTGTACCAGGAGCTGTACAGGAATCAAATTGTCGCAGAAAAATTATTTTAAAAAAAATGTATAAAACTGCGAAATCGTGAATGGAAAAACGAGTGTCACGATGTAAAGGTAATATTAATTTAGAAACGTGATCGGATAGATGCATCAGTGAACGATCGATGGGGAAAAAATCCATTGAATTATTTAATATTTTTGAAAAGTAAAGGTACTAAGTAATTCATCATATAAAATTACTTCTTACGATAAAATTTTGAAGATTAATTCGATTAAATAATTATCGACATTCTCTATATCGAGTAGTAATCAAACAATAACAAAGAAATGATAAAATGATTGTTGTAATTTGTGTGTAACGATTATGGATTTAATAATAATATCGTGGAATCTTAGCGAATAAAAAGTGCAGTAATTTTCTTTAATAGTTCATATCAATGCAGTTAAGACTGATGCTTATTGTTCTGTCTCAATTATTTCTACTATTTATTAGTCTGCATGTGCATTAATCATACATAATAACTTCAATATATCGGATTCATGTTTTGATCAATCTGATATGGGAGCGATCATTCAGCGATACAGCTACTCTCTATATATTTTCCAATACCGACTCTTGTTACTTTAATCTACGGTAGGCATTCTCAAATCGGAAAAGTCAAATTGTTCAACAAGTGTTCAAATGTGTTGCAAATCTGTTGAAGAAACTGGAGTTAAGATGGAAGAAGGAACGTGTCGTTGGCCGCTCGACCCACCTGCCCAGTGATAAAAGATTACGAATATACAGAAATATATACACGGTGGCTCGCGAAAGCTACTCGAAACAGTTTCCTACACCGTCATTCTGAGTTTTCGGGAGTCACTATATATATATCACGTATATGCGCATACATGTAGGTGTATTAATGACAATGATGACAAGATTAATCAACAATATATAAGAATAATAAATATAACAAGATATATATATATAGATATATATATGTATATAGATATAGGCCATGTCACCGCATGCTAATTGCTAAGGACCAACCTTGTAGCGCTTGTATTGTAAAACACGGTTTTAGTAACCAGACTGGGTTCGTTCGACACTCATCGAGGAGTGACCGGGCGCCCTGCAAACGCACCGTTAAAACGTATAAACGAACAAGGACTACAAGACGCTGTGTCGTCGAGATTCTGTGGCGTATCATTCGGTCGAGAAATCTTGATCTCTATAGTTTCTATCTGAATAGTCACGATATTCTTCCCGCCTCGGTTTTCTTTCTCTTTGCCGTTTCGAGTCAGTGGTATATACGCAATTTCGCGCACGTCGTCAATTTTTCTGACCCCTTCCCCCTAAATGTCAAGTCTGTTTCTTGTTTATTTGTCTCAACGCTCTCGTTGTCTCTCTTTAAGTAAGTTTTCTTTTTCAAAGGATAAAAGTGGCTGTTGTCATGAATAACTAGTGCAGTGCAACGTGTAACCGAATTAAACTAAGGCAAAGTATTGTTTGGTTAATATTCCGACATTTTCTCTTCCTCATTCGTAGACAAAAAAATTCTCTCCCGGCCATCGACCGAGTAGGACTGGGTAAAGGTGATACATTCAGGGTTGTGTTCACGAAGTATAAGGATAAAATACATCGCATTTCCGATGGAATCTGAAGTCGATGAATTGAAAATTGCTCAATAAGAAGCTACTCAATCACTGCCTGAAAAGAATCTGCTTAATTCAACGTATCGCGCGAGACATTGAAAAATTTAAATTCTCGATAATTAATGACTGAATTGTCGTTAAATATGAACGCTCCATCGAAAACGCTTTTTTCTACATTAATACAACGTAGCAAATCGATTGTTAGATTATGGGTCTGCGATATCCTTGAAGCAAAAAAAGTTTAAGAGGACATTCCTAGGGAGATCGTTTTCGAAACGGGGCAAGAGACTTTCAATTCAATATACTTTATCTAAAGTTTTACGCGTGATAAAAAAGAAAAAAAAGAAAACCTAATCGCGATACGATTTATTCTTGTGCGCCAATTAAAGTTATTATCTTCAACAGCCGGTAAGGGGGGAGGGGCGGTGCGGGGGTAATTGTAAAGAAATCGTCAAAAAAGTACCAAGAGGGAAATTTCCAAATTTCAACGACAAGAGGGGACAAAAAAGACAGCAGGGCAGATCTGTTCGTCAAGTACGTAGGGGTGGGGTGGAGGTGCGGGGTAAAGGGGGTGGCGGGTAGAGTTTTTCGTAAAGCTCAAACCCGCTGACACTTACCTGGCGGCAGGCCCATGGGGGGCGGTCGCATCATGTTACCTCCATGAATAAGAGCAGGTGCGGCTAGGGTCATGGTGGGCCGCATTAGGGGAGCCATCAACGCAACCGAGCTAACTGGCATTGCTGCGGCTGAGGCCGGTACCATGACCGTCTGCGGCGGCCGCTGGAACCTCTGTTGCTGTTGCTGCAGTGCGTTCAATGCCGCCGCCTGGTGCTGTCGCTGCTGCTGATCCGCCTGAAACGCGGCCGCCGCCACATTTGCAGCCGCTTGCTGCTGTTGCTGCGCCTGCTGCTGTTGTTGCTGCTGCTGCTGCACTGCTTGCTGCTGCTGAGCTTGTTGCATGGCGGCGACCTGCTGTTGCTGGCTCACCGCCGCCGCCACCGCCGCTGCTGCTTCCGCTTGTGTCGATCGTCCAGATTCATCGGTTTGTCGACGTTGATACTTTGGCAGTCTTGCCCTAATTTCCTCCTAAAAGACGAATTCTTTGTTTAAAATCTATTTTATTTTAGCGATTTCCATTGTTTAAAAGGACTATTTTCAGAATACCAAATATTTCTACTTATTTTTTAAATTTTTATGTGAAAAATAAAAATTAAAACTTACTAGACTGAGATCTTCTGGAGGATGAATGATCTTACTGGCGGCCCCGGTGGTCGCGATAAGATTTACTTTCTGATCGCCGCTGACGAGACTATTGCCGGTGTTAACGCCAGCGGATTCGCCAGCGCTACTGTACGCGGGGAATGTCGGCTTTACTGGGCCTATGGAACCGCCACTGGCCACCGATGTGATCGGCTTGAAATCTGTGCCAAGAGGTGCAGATCCGGTAACCGACGCCGCCGTCGATGACGCCACTGTCGAGACTGATGCAGCGGCGCTCGGGAATAGCGGACGTGGCGGCATTGATGCGCCTGAAACTGGCGGCTGCATCCCGGAAGGCATGCCCGACATGCCGGGCATCATGCTAGAAAAGAAAAAAAGTGAGTTTTGTAAAAAAGTTCAATTACAATTCGTTATTTGCATTCTTTAAAACGAACATTTGTGTTAAGGACTATTAATCGTTTATGGAAAAATACGAAAAAAGAGATAAAGGTTACTTAACATGAAGAATGTTTACTGGACTACAGCCATTGGCGAAATTATTAGGCACCCTTTTTCTTCTGAATATCTTAGAACTGAATGAGCGTAAAGCTTTTTGTTGTTTTCATCCTATTGGCCTTGTGAATGATTCAAATAATTGAGGTACAAAATCCATTACCTTTCTTAGGGGAACAGCAATATTATTCAGAAAACTGTTTACTCTGTATTTCGGGCGCGATTATTTCCATTTCACAAGCAATTGCTAGACTTTTTGTCTGTTCACTGCCTACAGACAAAAAAAGTCTAGCAATTGCTTGTAAAATGGAAATAATTGCGTCCGTATTAATCAAAATCGAAATAAGATAAATAAGATAATGGACTTTGTACCTCAACTGTTTGAACCATTCACAAGATCAATAAGGATAAAAACAACATGTAAACAGAAAACATTAATTTCAAGATATTCAGAAGAAACAAGGGTGCCTAATAATTTTGTCTATGGCTGTAATTAGCCCTCACGAAGAAAGATAGAAGATTATTGTTATATATTATTGCTGAAATATGAAGACAAAGAGGCATTTAAAAATCTATAAAACATTATAATTTGTACTTGATTCTATCGGATTCTAGATAAACTATAATACTGAGTAGTTGAAAATCCACAGTCAAAAAGAAATAAAAATTTAAAAAGTGAAATTAATACGAATACACTTGAGGTATAATAGTATATAGTTAATCAAGAAATACATACCCTGAATGCCCCATGAATGGAGGTCCTACGTGGCCCATCGGCATCATGGGATGCATGGGAGGCATACCAGGATGTGGCGGCATACCATGATGTGGCGCCATACCTGGGTGGGGTGCCATACCAGGTAGCGGCGGCATACCTGGCTGCGGTGGCATCCCTGGTAGACCGCCCCCCATACCAGGCATCGCACCTGGCGCAGAACCTAACAGACCCTCGGGTTTCGCCTTTTTCTGTACCGGCTCATCCTCGCCGGACGATGGCGAGCCAGGTCTCCCACCATTTCGCTGTCTCTCGTGCTCCTTTGCGTCATTCGGTGGTATGCCCTCCATTCCATAAATCTCTATCTCGATATTGCTACGATTTGGCAATGAATTCGGTACCTTGTCTATCGCCTCCTTGTGTACCTGTGAAGATGGGACTTGTGTTAATCTTGAAATATTAAGCAAATAAAACATAAACATAATAAGCATGTAATTTTGTTTACCTGCATACAATGTATGCTAAGCCCTGGTCCAGTGTATAGCTTCTTGTGACAGATATGACATTTGAAGTGCTTTGCCTTCTGATGTTGAATAAGGATCTTCTCGTCCTCGAATTCACGGTTGCAATACCTTTTGAAGTATGGCATTAAGGAAATTTACAGAATGAGATTTAAATAATAGCTAGTTTTTATGTATCAAGTCAAGTCTCTTAGGTAAGTAACGTCACAAATAATAAACCTAAAAAAATTCATAACTTACAAGAAAATAAAAATAAAATAGAACATAAAAAAATGAAGAATTGTCCCTTAAAATTAGGCTTCTTCAAAATTATCTTTAATTTTTAAAATAAAAGTTTTGCTTAACAAAGTTTTAACTCTAAATTCAGAAAAATATGTATTATTTATATTTAAGCCAATCTTGTAAACAATTACAGATAAAATCTTTCCTTCAAGTTTTTATAATTCAAACAGCTAAATAAATAAATAACTTGAAAGATGACTCGTATAATATGACAAAACAAATTCCAAATGTATCTCGACTTATCCACATGGAAGCTTTTCATTCAATTTATAGATTGAACACTGCTCAAAGCGAGTCGCTACAAAGCTACGTATCCTTCCGACTTCTAACTGCTTGTCACAAAGACATTCATAGATTATTCATGATTTTACAAAATAAATTCCATTGATTCTCCCCAGTAAATTCTTTACGGAAAGCTTAAATTTAATTTAAAGATCTCTCGGTGTTTAAACCTTTTTTACGAATCACTGAAGAAATCATCTATACTTTCAATTAGCCCACATGAAAACTGTGATAAATAACCAGCTGAAAAAAATTAAGCAGAAAACCTACGCAGAAGAACCACCCGAATCTATGGATCTGTTTTCTATTGCTGAACTAGCTGCACTAGTTTAGAGTTTATTCTCTTTCCTTCCAATGTGGAATAAAAAAGATCAACTCTGAACTAGCGCAGTCAGTTCAGCAATAGAAAACAGACTCTAAGATACAAAGGATCTGTTTTCTACTGCTGAACGGGCTGCACTATTTCAAAGTTGATCTTTCTTACTCCACATTGGAAGGAGAAAGATAAACTCTGAACTAGCGCAGCCAGTTCGGCAATAGCAAACGGACTTGGATGATTATCCCTAATTTCGTGGGGACAGGAAACATCGATCCGTCCCTCGACTCAGCCGCTTCCGCGAGTTCCGCGCGGAAGCCCCTCGTACCCGTTACATCATCGGCGTAACGTGCCGCGTGAACGCGGGGACGGTGGAACAGCTGCGCTCTCTCACGTACACATACACACAGAGATGTCGCGTGTCGCGAGAAAATCGCGTATCGATTTCCCCGCCTTCCGCGGACGCCGCGCTCGCCACACCGATGCGGGTTTCGTCCTGGGGCGTGAGGGACAGATCGTCACCCGCCGCATAAATCACCGGCCGATCGCGATCGTTTCTCGCCGCGCGATCGCGCGGCTAACGTCGCGGTCGAAAAATACGGTTACGTAAAGGCGACCGCTGCAGGTCGTCGTCATCGTCGTCGCCGCCGTTTTCCTGGGAGGAAACAAAAAGGATACCAGCACCAGGGTCTCGACTGCTTCTTCTTCTTGCGGCCCATCTTCCCGCCGGATTACTTGTCGCTACTTCGGTGACCCTGCTCCGCAAAACGATCCCTCGACGTGCCAAGTATATACGCGGCGCAAGAGGACAGAAGACGTCGGCAGTCGTAACACTACACACACGCACACACGCACTCACGCGAAAACCGATAATGCAAAATGGCCGCCGTAGTACGTCTTTTCCGTGGCGCCCGACGCCGGAAGTCGCCAACGTGGCGCGCCTCAAGATTCTAAGGCCTAGGGGAATCTGGTGAATTCCCTGACGGACAAGTTTTCCTAGGGATGGCGGGAATTTTAGAAATTACAAATTAGTCGGATCACGCAACGGGAATCGAAAGCGATACTACTCTCAATTTATGGATCTATAATCTATACGTATATGTATATATATATATATTTGTACATAAAAATTTGATACAAATTGCGTGAAAAGGACGAGGAAACAGCAAATAAAACGTGTTCGTATCGCGCATTAAACATGCACACCGTAATAAAGAAATAAAAAAATATAACCAATCATGCTCAGAAGATATCTTTCATCTCAAACGCAGTATATAAATATATATAATGTATCTATGCACAGGGTGTCTGGTAATTACCGTGTCACCTGCTACCTTTCGTAGGTAGATAGAGCACGTTAAACTGAATAAAAAAGTCTTTTATCGATTTGTAAGTTTTCTCAATTAAAGATCCACACATCAGTGTGCGTCCATGCGATTCGACGAGAAAAAACAGCCCAGTGTTTTTGCTACGCGCGCGATGAGGCGTTGGGAGGTCTCTGTGAACGACACGAGCGACACGCGTGACACTGAAAGCTGTCCACGAGAGGTGACACGGTACTTATTAGACACCCTGTATATGTGGTGTATGTATATATATATTTAGTGTAATATACATAAACACACATCTACACAATTATTCAAGAATTAATTAGCAAATTGTCGTAATTACTCTCTTCCTACTATAAAATTTCGTCCAGTACTTCACATTCATAATTAGTCAATAACATTCAGTTATTACAATTGTAATTTTTAAACGCAATCCGTGCCACAAACAACATAAAAGAATATACAACTGCCATTCTACAATGTCACATCTCCCTAACTTGTATAATATGCATATATAATAACAATTGTAAAGAGAAAGCTCGAAATCAGATTTGACAACTATCACGATTGCAGCTGTAGTTTGTAAATCTCTCGTATAACAAAGTTCCCTCGAGGCAGAGATAGGGATAATCTTTTGTGATCGGAAAGAAAAACCTCCGTTAGCTGGCGATTCTTTGCTCCAACGGGACGTCGCTTTCGGAATCGCTGGACTCGATGGTACTCACATGATCATCCAAGGATATGGACCTCTCTCTCTTTATCTCTATCTTAATTTCTGTCTTCGGCATTTTGTCTGGCTAAATTTACATTTTATCATGTTAACTTAAATCTTGTTGCATTCATATATTAAGTTGTAAGTTCGTATTTTATATTGTATTATTTCAAGTTATGCAGAGATTTTATATAAAATCTCTGTTATATATATATATATATATATATATATATATATATATAAAACCAAAAGAATTAAGGGTGTGAAACTATGGTTTACCTTTGTCCTCTCCTTAATCGTCCTCTTAAATAGATTAGATCGCGGTATATATTTCTCAGCCGTAGATTCCACTCTCCTAATGTCGAAGTCCTGATCAATTTTGGTCACTGTCTGCATTCTCTGTTGTTCGGAAGTTACGTATAAATCATCCGGCTGATGGTAATTATTGTGAACATTGTAAGCCTTCTTGTTGCAAAACAAGGCTGCGCACACCGTACACTTGATCAAATCCTCCGGCATAGACTCCCTTTCTTTCTGCGAAACAATGCATTGTAGAAAGATATCTGAGTTTTCAAACGCACAGAGTTATGTCAGAATTACTCGATCACATTCTTTAATTAATGGTTTTTATAATCATTTATATTTTCATTTACATTTAAAACAGCAAATGGCAACTTTCAAAATATATCTCTATATTGTAATATATTTATCTTTCTTACTTCCGTGTGCATCTTCTCTAGGTGCTGTTGCAAGTTGAACTTTACAACGTACTCGACGCCGCACAAATGACAATAATATACGCTCAACGCGTCGTTCATAGAGTTCAATTTGATCTTGTTGCTGGGCGGAGGAGTGGCTATCGGTTGAAACATGTATACCATTCTGAAAAACAGTACAGCCAGTCAGATAATTTCAGAAATATGCGTTCTCAAAGGTGGATCGATAAAACGCTACCTTTTATGAAAGGAACGATGATGGTAATTCAGTGCCTTCTCGTTGTAGAATATCACGTTGCACTCTTCGCATTTTCTATGCAGATCTTTATTCTCGCTTTCAGTCGCGTCATGCGACATTTGATGATTATCCCTGTGATTCTGAACAAGATTTTCGCGAGATTATTACAGAAGCAGGAGACAAAAAGACAAAAAGAAGTGCTGTAAAGTGTTTACCTTTAGAGGAAACTGCATTCCACAATAGGAACAATAGAACTTGGTCGACGAATTGGAGTGTACCTTAAACCTGTGCCTTATCGTTGCCGGTATCGAATCAAAAGACTGATTACATATGTCGCACTGAGTGTCTACCTTGGTTCTGCTTCTCATCGGCAGCCCACGCATGTCTATCTCCTTATTTGCATGTTTCCTGTGTCAGACGTGACAAAAGATGAAAAACTTACTTAAAATACAGATAACGACTAATAAATTTGCACATAGAAAATAGTTCAAAATAATAAAAGGCACAGAGAGCCAAAAAGTCTAAATTTTCTCCTGCAACAAATTGAATAATAAAGCAATAAATTGATTCTAAGGCCAGATTTTCCATCTCCAAGGAATCTACTACCTCCTACCGGCATACCAACAACTCGTATGTATGCGCGCGTGTGTCCAATGTTTTGGACGGTTCGAATCATCGCCTCGGATCGCTCTTCGTCCACGCACGTGGAAAATATCGCCGACAACGACAACGTCGCGGAATCACGATTATTGACCGACTCCGACTGACCGTGAATCTCATGAACCTCTCGACTTGGTTATGACTTGACGACGAGGCGTACCTAAAATGTTCCTGCAATGCCTCCTTGGAGTCGAGCTTCGAGTCGCACAGAACGCAATTGTGTTGGCCCCGCATACTCCTCCGGGTACTCATTTGGCGCTCGGGGTACGCGAGAACGGGGAAGGGCGGGCAACGGGCGAGATCCACGCGGAGCTGGAGCTGGACTAGCTGGAGTCAGCTGGAGCCTGCACTGGAGTGGAGACACTGATCGGAGCGTCAAGATCGCGCGCGGTATTCGCCGAGATTCGAAGCGAAATTACCGCGAACTGTCACGATCGGCCGATCGAACGTCCGCCGACCGCCGACGTCCGCCGTCGCCGCTTCGTCCACTCGTTGTTGGCGAGACACCTGTGACCCCGCGAGCGTGAGAAAGGGGAATCGCGATCGGGGGACGAACACGGTAAAAAATCAATTTTCGGCCATTTTAATCGCGTCGAAAGGACGCGCCATCTAACCGACACGCGGCGCACAAATAAACGCGGCGAACGCGCGTTTGGGCTGTTTGGAGTTTGGAGGCAGAGACAACCCCTCGATTCTTGAATTCATTCGCAAGAGAAACGTACGGTAATTACGGTATGCATAATTCTGCCTAATTCAGACTCTCGAATGTGGCATTCATGCATTTATCTCGTGCCGTGCTTTGAACGCTGTGCCGCGGAATTGTCGTGATTTAATTATCTTTGATTCTTATTTCGAAGAGCGAAAAGAGAGCTGAGTGACAATGTGAAATCGCGATGTGATTCAAGTAATAGCACGCCGTGATACAAACGCTCGTTAATACGTTCGTTAATATTTCTTATTTTCGTATATTTCGTGCCGCATAAAAATTAAGCGACACGCAGTCGCGACTCCTCATCGTTGTGCAAGGTATTAATAGTACAGTTATGTCAGTTATACATTTGTGAGACTTACGTGCATGATACCGTACTGTGCGTGCGATATTTAATTTTAATTGTGTTTTTGATTAATATCAACCGCGTGTCTTTACTAATCGTCCACTCGATTCACGTAGTAGCGCGCCGTGTTGTCGACACCTTCGAACATTTCGTCGCCATTACCGTAACGCAGTGATAAACGCGGAACGGGACAATCGCGACTCTTTTGAATTTGTAGGAAAAATCCATGTTAGAAAATGTTAAAATATTTCGGGAAATGATATCGGGACTAGCACGCGGTCTGATCAGTGTTGCTTTTTTTTGTACGCGGCGCGCATTATTGTTCGTGATGAAATCTGTACGAAAAAGCACCGTCATGCTAACTATAGTGAAATGTGTCAAATGTTAACTTTTAATTTGACATCTGCGTTTTACAGAGTCGCGAGTGAATTCGAGAAAATAGTTCCGAGATTCAGGAGTTATATCTTTAGGAGCATTATATCAGCTACAATTAACTCAAGTGCAACCGTGAGTGCAACGAATAAATTCGAAAAAAGGAAGAAACTTGAGATATCGGACGTTACAACTATCGATATATGGTTATTACTTATTGTTAGTTGCTGCGCATCGTACCTGTAAATTATCAAATTATTTTGTAATAATTTTTTAAATTGTTTAAATTATTTTATTTTTTAAAATTATTTTTTTATTAATATTTATTTAATAAGAAAAAGACAATTATTAATTATGTTCAATTTTATTCTAATTTTTCGTAACATATCTATCCATATTTATATATCGATAACTTGATTTTATTACACAGTAAAGTACTTCCTTCCCATGGGTACGACCTTGGCGAGGTGGGAAGTCCCAGTATCTTGAGGATGTTACCCAAGCAAAACTCTCTTGTTCTGCTTGGATAAAAATCCAAAGACGGGGAAGCTAACGTACCCTCGTCCGCCGATTTAATTGAATAAACGAACCGCAGCCGGTTCGTCGCGTTTGCTTCGGTAGTGCCGTTCAAGTAATCGGACTAAAGGACTTTCTCAAAGCCCATTTGAAGAATATTACGGCGACGGAATATCTTTTCATGGGCTTTATAAACGGGAGTGCCGTATACAGTATCGCGCGATAAGACTTTTACTGATATATTAGTCGCGCGATTGTAGTTTAATATCCGCGAGTGTTAAATTTCTCGCTAGTGTCCTGTGCTGTGAGAGGAGAAGAAAGAAGAGAAGACCTGACGTTCTGAAAGGAGAAGGAGGTCTAGGTCTGAGAGAGACATCGGACTTCGACGGAGCAACCTTGGAGTGAGTATCATCTCTTATCTACATAAAATTAATAGTTTTTTCCCACTTATTCGGATTGTCTTATTTCGATAAGTTAGAAATAATTAGAGAAAGAGAAATTATCTAAAATTTTACTTTTATAAAGACTTTATTCGGAAAATAGATAATTGTATTGCTAAATATTTTATTGAAAGGCGAATTAGAGGCACATTAGAATTATCTTTTGAAATGTCCGCGATCATTTTGAGAGCTTCATCTTTAATTTGAATTTTATGTTCGTATGTTACAGTATCATCGTAGCGACGTTGCAGAATTATTCCGCTGTTGCGCTTCGGTCGGTAAGTGATGGGTAAATTTTTATAATTGAGGTAACAGATCTGTGAAAATTACATTAAATATATTACTGAGACACTTGTATACTAAATTACGACAATAAATTATTACATATACGCAATATTATATTTCATAGATCCGTTGTCTCAAAATGAACTGGAACAGATTAGGATTTAACATTTAATCCTGGATGAATCGTATAAATTGATTTAATACATAATATTACATAATATTTGTTACTGAGTAACAAATACTTTGTTTTATCTCCCACACATCTTTCCTTTTCTTAAATATCTTTCAGGATTAAATATTATATAATTGGTGCAAATATATATGCAATATATTAGAGATATTTTTAACATATATTACGATCGAAAATAAAGGAGTGCCTTGTAACATTTTAATTATTTAGTATACAACTTAACATATAATCCATATGTAATCTATTTTACAAAATCGTGTATGTTCTCGATCACTAGTTGAAATTATTTTGTTTTTATAACGCACCAATTTTAGAATAAACTTTTACAGTCTATCCATATGTATTGGAAATTGGTTTTTATACTAGTTAAAATATGACGTGAGATCCAATAAATGTTATCTCGCGAAACCGAAAAATTTCTTGTAGCGATTATTTTAAAAAAGTTTATCAATTTTAATTTGAGCATTTGATTTTGAGGAAATAATATTTATATTTATATTTTTAATACACTATAAAATAATTTTGGAAGGATGACATACAATATGTAGTAATGAGATGTAATTATCGAAATTTAAATTATGTTCGCTTGCGAGTGCATGAAATATTCACATTAACACAATATTGTGCTAATGTGAATATTTGTGCGGGAAATTTATTATCCCTTCAGATCTCACATAATTAATTCTTTATATCTCATTCTCGACTTGAATTGAGACTCGATATTCGAAACGAGAAATCGAAAATATGGGCCTTAGATTTTCTTAGTTCACGTTTATCAATTTTCTCTCAGTTATATTTCGCATTGTTAAAGTCCTGCATGTTTGTATTACATGCCTTTAAAGTAAAGTTCTATTTGAGAAAAGTAATTGAGTTTATTCGGATTACACGCGGTTTATTGAAACTATTGAAAGTCTTTTGTTAAGATTCAGAGTTTCTGATTATATCGTATTTATAATATTTTTATTATTCGCGAAAAGTATCGAATTTATTTGAATTATACGCGGTTGATTAAAAAAAGTCTTTTTCGAGATTAAGAGCTTCTGATTAATGTTCTCTAATTAATGTTTTCTTTTTATTCTTAATCGAAGATGTAATTACGCGTGTAAATTATAGTATATATACATATTATATATAGATATATATAAGACAATAAATA
Organism: Temnothorax nylanderi; assembly: GCF_030848795.1. Taxonomy (NCBI): domain Eukaryota; kingdom Metazoa; phylum Arthropoda; class Insecta; order Hymenoptera; family Formicidae; genus Temnothorax; species Temnothorax nylanderi. The sequence continues at coordinate 1,974 of NW_027249753.1, read as the reverse complement.
AATTTTGGACGTTAGTTATTCCGTAATTAATTAGTTTAATTGCTAATTGCTATGGCCCTTCGCGACGCGGTCGTGTTTCGCGCATCGCGGGAAAGAGCGTAAAACCATAAGCCGCTCATTTGCCGGCTATGATCAGCTGGTATAATAGAATGAGTACTTACTTCTCCTTTCTGTCTACACAAGGTAGGTTGGTGTCCAACACCACCAATATAATGTATATATAACAGGTAATATAATATTTTTTTGCACAAATGTGCAGGTGTAATTGGAGACGAAAAGGTAACGTCTCCAGTGATCATAATCAATCGCGAATTAAAAATCTCCTAAACTCCCTTTTAATGTTTTGTACACACGTCCCTGATCTCGGGTCCCTAATCGCGGTCGCGACTAATTAATATTAATAAATTAAACAAAGTAATAAATACGGGTAGGTAGGAATATTACGCGTTAGGTAAATAAATAGAAATATCTATCTGAGAATCACAATAATTGGTAAGTTCCTCATTTATGCATTCTTTATTGATCGTACATCATTACATTATTTATTTATTATCTTAATGTCGACTTATGTCGCGTCAATGTGTTTGTCGAAGAGAATTCTTTTTCTTGTGTGAAAAATACTAACATATGTAACGTTGAGATTAGTTTACATTAATGCAAAGTGACGTAGCGTCGTATGGTGCTCTAGTCGATCCCATTAATTGTCTCTATAATGGAGAGACAAAACACAGTTGAGTTGAATAAAATTTTAGCTACGAAATGCGACATGTAACGTACGTCTTGTATTAAATTCTGTTTCTTATATTAAAATACTCCTACACAACTGGCTTGACCATCCTATCTCTTTACACATAGTATAATTCCTCTTCCTTAATTAAAAAGCAAACTTTTATAAATTACTGTTGGTTGATATTAATATACATATTATATATAAACAATATAAATTTTAATTTATATTGTTTAAATTATTATATATTATTACAAAAATATAATTTATAAATTATTTACAAATTAATATTATACGATTATTATTTGATATTCTTTACATATGCATAGTATAAAAAAATACTGCACAAATTTAAATAGTGAAGTAAGTTTATTAACATTAAAATTTATATCTATAGTTATACTTGGTATTCATATATAAATATGTAAATAATCTATGAAATTAATAATAATTTTTAAAAAATGTATTGTCCTGAGGTGTAAGAAATGAAACTTTCAAAAGATAATATGCATGATATAAATATAGGTACATTGTCCCAAAATGTAAGAAATAATAAAATATTACAACAAAAATGGACACACAGTTATTATTATCGTTTCTTTGCCAGGGAGATACACAGAATTATAAAAATTTGCTTAATAAACATTTGAAGAAATATGAAAAGGAAAGATGGAGAGTATAAGCTTTTTAAAATTTATAATGTAAACTAAAATTTATAATGTAAACTATAACGTTATATAAAATTTTACACAAAATACACAGAAAACTTTGTGTAAAAAGTCAATACATATTGAACTCGTAATATATTTTTCTTTTGTGTTGTGTCACATATGCAAAGTGAATAATTACTCGTCATTAACGTCTGTTTTGTCTCCCTCTCTTTTACGTGAGTCGAATCGTCTGACAAATTTTTATCGGAAACCGCAACATTCTTGTCTATTGATCTTGAATTTGTTGTTCTGTATTTATATATAAATAAATGATTAAACAGAAGAAAAAATATAGTTGATGTTTGAAATGTTACAGTTATGCGTATAATAAGACTAAAAACAAATTATTATTTTCAAATTTAAATAGCAAAAATATAAATTATTTTCGTGCATAAAAGTCAATATTTAACTACTAAGATATCATTATATTGTGTGATATTAAAAAAAAAAACGAATAATTACTCATCGAGTGCGTCTGCTTCTTCACTCGTTTGCTCACATGATTGAACGAGCACACCAGGTGATTATTGACTTTGA
>NW_027249752.1:0-81719 GCF_030848795.1 Temnothorax nylanderi | reverse complement strand
CGATTGGGATTTTCAGTCGTGACGTCACAAGGCCAAGATGGCTGGCCTATTCCTGAAAGTATTAGAGCTGTCATATATGTAAACACATATAAAGCTTGTGTTTTTCATAAATAATTAATGAAATAACGGTGTTTGTGATAAAAAAAAGTGCGATGGGTGAACACCTAGAAGACAAAGGGGCAAGGTTTTCCCCTAGAGACACAAAAAATCGCGATTCTTGCTGTGTATTTGGCTGCTAAAGCTATGGATTAAAAGATACATCTGTGCGATTCCACATGTTTCCATCTAAAGAAAAGTTCTATACTGAGAAAAAAGACATGTTTTGAAATATAGAGAAGATTGATGTTCGAAAAGAATGGGAGAGAGTTTTGAAAATAGCAAAACCAGAGTGGATAACCAAAAAGTGGGCAGTGTGTTCTTTGCACTTTGACAGGAGTGACTACGTTCTGCCTGGTGAGTCAATATGATAATAACTGAACAATAACAAGTAAAATATATTCACTGAATATTAATGAGTAATATTAGTTATAAAAAATTGTATATTAAATGTAGTATGTAAAAACAATTCACCGATTTTTTAAACAAATAAAATTTTCACCCATCGCACTTTTTTTTATCACAAACACCGTTATTTCATTAATTATTTATGAAAAACACAAGCTTTATATGTGTGTTTACATATATATGACAGCTCTAATACTTTCAGGAATAGGCCGGCCATCTTGGCCTTGTGACGTCACGGCTACGTCACGACTGATAATCCCAATATCACCATCTTCATCATCGACGACTTACGCACAATATAAATTTAAACATTATTTTAAGGCTTATCTCCTTCTCTCTCTCTCTCTCTCTCTCTCTCTCTCTCTCTCTCTCTCTCTCTCTCTCTCTCTCTCTCTCTCTCTCTCTCTCTCTCTCTCTCTCTCTCTCTCTCTCTCTCTCTCTCTCTCTCTCTCCTCTCTCTCTCTCTCTCTCTCTCTCTCTCTCTCTCTCTCTCTCTCTCTCCTCTCTCTCTCTCTCCTCTCTCTCTCTCTCTCTCTCTCTCTCTCTCTCTCTCTCACTCTCACTCTCAGTAAATAATTTGAAAAGTGCAGAATAATTAAAATAATATATTGCTGTGTGAAAAAAATGTATAAATAATTGTAAAAATGATATATAACAATGATTAATAGATTTGAATTTGATAATTATAATTACGTAAATATTATACAATTACATAAATATTATAGAGAATGCTTCGTTAGAACAGAATTTTAAACTTATTATTACTTTGTAACATTTGCGTAATTGTGTATATGCCTGAGCAAACCTTATATGGTTTCACATTATTCACAATGTACATTTTGCTTCAATTACTAAGAGCACTCCCACTGGTGGTCTCTTCATCGCATTTACTTCCGTAATGTAGTTTTTATATAATATGCCTTTATTATTATTTCTTACTTTAACTATTAATTTTGTTAACAGTTAAAGAAAGAAAAATACAGAAAAACTTCCGTTTTTCTTCTTCTTCTTTCAAAATTTCCTTTTTCTTATTTTTTATTGAAACTGAACTGAAAATTTCTTCTTATAGATACTCAAGTTCACTTCTCATAAAAATTATTTAAAAAGTGTCCTTTTTACCTTATTTCTTCCAACGGTAGATACCTTTTCAATTGGACTCAATTTTGTATACAATAGGCAGTCTGATACATCTGATATTAATATAATCAGAAATAAAAAAGAATTAAAATTCTTTTATAATTCTTTCTTTTAAAACCTTTTCTTCTTTCCTTTTTTTCTTTCGTTATCATTTCACTTCCTTTTTTTATCCAATGCTTTAAATCTCGTCACGTTGTAGATCCATGTATAAGAAATAACCTTATACAGTCATTATAATGCATTTGTACAAAGAGCAGTATTAACAGTGTGTGAAAACGAAAACCACTAACTGAAAATAAAAAATAACACAAAGTATCATTTCTAAAAAATTAAAAATAAAGATTATAATAAAAACGATTTATAAAATTTATCTGAAAAACAATCTTGATACATCCAAAAGGAAAAAAAAGTCTCCGTTAATGTAGAAGTAATTTTAACTTAAATACTTAAATAAAACGTTAAAATACTTAAATTAAACATTTAAAACTATGACATTTTCCATTTTCTGTAGCTGTTACTAATACACTTAACCCGTCGATACACATGACACATAACTGTCAAAATATGCGAACCGTTAATGAAGTAAGCGCAGCGAGAGAACCAATCGGCATCGCGGAAAAGAGGCAACAATAACCGCGATATATTCGAGTATCGACTTTGCACGCCTTTTTTAGAGAGGGGATGATGATGACTAGACATCACAGACGCGCGCTACGCGCGCGCTATTTATTTTTAATATTTCACTGTTACTATTACACTATTAACCACACATCTGTCAAAATATGCTATGACAGCCGCTCATGAAGTAAGCGCAACGAGAGAACCAATCGGAATCGCGGAAAAGCGACAACAATATTTTGATAGATTCGAGTATCGATGACATGCCCTTTTTAGAAGAGGATGATACGACTTAAAATTTATGTAAAATTATAATACAGTCACAAAAAAATAAAATAAAGTTCTATTAATTAAACACACCTAATATCTTCAAAAGTATTGGTTTTTTTTTAACATTTAGATTTGCCTCAGTAATATTTGGCTAATTAGATTGATTTTATATCTATTTTTGAGTAGTTAATTTTTTATTTAATAATGCACACATTTTTAAATAATATATTTTATGTACTTGGTGTATATTTTTTACTTTTGTAAGGTAAGGTTTTTAATGATTGTTACTTTTTATAGTTAGCGTAATGCAGCATGAAAAAGTATTGACAACGTAGTTGTTAAAAACGTAAATTTCTATCTCTCTTGTGATAATCATATTATTAATTAAATATTAATTCAAATTATATTGTATATTTGTTTCATTATTCGTATTTATTATTCTGCAATTTAATTTTACAACTAAAATGTATCATACTCTACAAAATTTAAATAATGTTAAAACTCTTTGTATTTAGAGCAAGAGTATCCAAATGACAGAGAATCTAAAAGGCTCGATATAAGCAAAGATTAATATTTACCATAATGATATGTATTTAAAATATTTTTATAATATTATTGACGTATTTGTGTATTGTTAGATGATTGTGTGAATAAGTGGTTTAAATTATCAACAAAATGATGAAAATTATATTAACGGAAATTGTAATACTCGACGGAATTGTATCTTTATACAAATAAGTCGATTACATTCTTATCGGCTTTTGATATTTGAAAAAAGTGTTGAAAATTGCTGATGTTGCGATACTAATTGTGTGTAGAATACAAGTGGATTGCAGGTGCTTTCATGGTGAGAGTAGCTAGTCAGCTGCTGTAGCTAAAATCAATAGGGAAGGAAGTGATGTGCTGCGCTGCGTGCGTCAATGTGTTAGGAGAAAAATGCGTATTAATATGTCACATTCTTGAAAATAGGTTTCGAAACAGATTTACTTTCAATGAGTCTAATTTCTCATATGTAATTAACACGTAACTAACTGTATTCTACGTCAAAACTACCGTATACAACAGTATACATATAAAAAATAACTAGATAGCAATTTATTATTTGGTTATACTGTTGCGACGTCGCATTAATCTGTATTATAATCAATATTATCCTTTTCATAAATTTTATTAAAAATAATTTATTGGTTTTGATTCTGTTCGGCAAGGTTGCATGTTAATTGAGCATCTTAAGCAAAAACGTTCTGGCAAACATTTAAGATAATATAATGCATGAATTAAAGTACATTGTAATTAACATGACATAATATTTATCACAATCGACTATGAAAATTCACTAATTTAGACGAATTCTTGAGTGCAAGTATTTCAGTGATTCTAGGATCTGAGGACATTCGTGTTAATAACTGTTATTTTATATATGAAATTTTAAACAAAATTTGAAAATTATGTTTATAGGAAATTTAAATCTATTTATTTTGTCACCTCTTATATATTAATTGTACAGGGTATTACCTAAGTAAGTACACAAACTCGAAGGAAATATTCCTTGGCTTATTTTAAGGAGAAAAGGTCCTATAAACATGTGTCCTAAACTGCTTTATTTTCTAAATACAGGGTGTCAAAAATGCACGCTCGTCTAAAAATGTTTTATCGGTACTAGAAAATGGTTCTTAATACTATATGTACGCATACCAAATTTAAATAAAATATCTTTAAACGTTTTCCTGATTTTCGAAATTTGTATTTCTCTTCACAACTTTAACACCCTGTATTTTGAAAACGAAGCATTTTAGGACACATGTTTATAGGACCTTTTCTTCTTAAATCAGCCAAGGAATATCCTCTTCAAGTTTGTGTACTTATTTAGGTAACACCCTGTATATTTTTTTTGCTAAAATCAATAACATTTTTATACTCCTAATGTCATTTCAAGATTAATTAATAATATTTGTTTACAAGTATTATAACAGAAATAGAATACATAATTATTCTTTATAGAAAATATGTTGTCCTTTAGCAAGATTATAATTTCTCACATTATATTTAGATATTAAGAAACAAAAAGTCGGATTTGTTTACATAGAAAAAGTTTATGAAGAATTCAGATATAATATGCGACAGCAGGTTTAATTAATTACCTCGTCGTCGTAAATATTGTCGTGATCTGCCATCGGTGGTGCAAATCGAACGCTCCGCTGCTTTTTCTTGACCTGAAATGCGAAACGACGCGGTCTTTTGCGTTTATCCCATTCGTTGATAGTAATCTCTGCAATCGTAATTTATTTGCTTCACAATTTCGAATCTATAACAAGATCAAAAGACCTTATTTGACACCTATAAATGTCTTAACAGGTATACTCGCACTGCACGAATTTTCGATACTGAGCGACAGATCATCCCTTCCAAGAGATGCTGCAGATGTAGAGCTTGCGCATTTGACAGCGGATGCTGCGCTATACAGAGACAGGTAGAAAGGGAGGGGTGAGAAAGGAAGGGAAGAAAAGAGGGCGACAGAAGAAGAGGGAGAGAGGAAGCCGATATATAAAAATATTCTTGCACACAGCGTAAGAAATAAGGAACAACGACGATATGTGTATACACAGAATAAGTAAATATGACATTTTTGATCATCAGGCAAATGATCTATTAATTTGCTATACTTATAAATATTTGCTTATATTTTGGATTATATATCGATCACCATCAGATTTATTTCCCATAGTATAAAAATTCTAAATCATTTTTTTTGTACTCAACGAAAGAGATATTATTAAACAATGTTCACCAATCACCGTTCTTTGAACAAATATAGTGCCTGAGATAGTGTGCGTGAGAATGGACGCGTTCAAGTCGGAAAAGAAGCTAGCCTGCTCGCCGAGCAAATGCAAATTAAACGGTAAAAATTACTAGCTGCTTTGTCGCGACTGGTCTAACTGCGTAGTACCTACCCAGCGAAAACAACCTAGTCAAAGTGATGTCAAATTGCCATCAAATTGACGAGGGGTATGATGTCAAAAGAAGTAATCAAAATGATGGCAAAATGATGGCATCATGACTGCAAAACGTCCCATACCTTGATGGTGATTATGACTGTCATTTTGACGTCATTTTGATGTCTGTTTGATGTCAAAGTAAATAATTCCCTCTACAGTAATATATATAAATGCAAAATTAAAATAAAATTAAAACTAAATTACATTGAAAAAGAGACAAAATAAAGACAGAAATATATTGCATAAGGTTCTTTAATCAGATTTAAGCTTTGTTCTTAAATTTATATAACAGGTAACTTAAAGAAATATAATACTCTGTCTGAGAAATAATAAATAATCAAAATTATATATTGCTCATAATTTAAAAAATTGGCAATTATATTAAAATACTGTCGATTTTTTAAAAAATTACTTATTCGGAAAAAAATATTTCTCATTTTTTTTAAATTAGTAGTTTTTAAAAAGTATATTATTTGTTCTTTGAGCAATTAGTAATTGTTAGAAAATATATTACTAATTTTTGAGAAAATTAGCATTTATTAATTTGTAAAGTATCCGTTTTTAGGAATATATCAGTTGTAGGAGAAAGGAAACGATAAAGTTAACTATACTAAACAATTTTTTTTACTAAAAATGCATTCAAATCCGCAGTAAAATTTGTTATTTGCACAATTTTTGCGCAATTTTTCGTGCACAATTATTTTTTTAGTTATCTAAAGAATATTGGCATCCTTAGAACAATTTTCTGTTTTATCATTAACGTGTGAAATAAGTGTAATCAAGAACTCTATGGTGTCCCCTTCGTCGCCCAATATCTCTGATATTGTCAATCATCTATTGTTCATGCTTATCTTTGCCAAAAGGACTTGTTTCAGAGTCAAGGATGAGAAACAGAAATTATTTTTATTTAATTGTTACTTTTTTAAAAAATTAGAAAATATTTAATTACTAATTTTTTGGAAAATTAAAAATTATTTTCTTTTCATTATTATTTTTTAGAAAATTAGAAATTATAAAATGATTCATTTTTTGAAAAATTAGTTATAATTCTCGATTTATTATTAAATTTTCTAAAAATTAGGAAATAATGTTAAATTATTATTAATTTTTGTAAAAATAATCTTTTTTTGAAATTATTTACATATTGCTTGGTAAATAAAAATCACAAAGAATTAAAAAGGTAACAGTAAAAAATAAAAATATTTAATTAAAATAAAATAAATAAATTTTTCTTGTAAAAAAACTTGGCGCTGCTAGACCTTGATATTTAATAAAGTACTAAAATTTTGATTGAATTTAATAAAGCATAAAATTTTTGATTGAATAAGAAAGCAAAACATAATTTAGAGAAGTATGCAGCGGGAGTAAAAAAGCAGCGCCAAGTTTTTTTACAAGAAAAATTTATTTATTTTATTTTAATTAAATATTTTTATTTTTTAATGTTATCTCTTTAATTCTTTGTGATTAAAATGATTCTTTGTAATATTATAATTTTGTTAAAAAGAATTAAAGCTTGGGTTGGAATGAGAAGACCCTTGAATGGGAATACAAAGATACGTACTACTTGAGTTTTATTTTTTTAAAGTAGTTGCGCAACAATTATTTTTTAAAGCAATATATATATATATTGCTTTAAAATGGAATGCCCCATATATATATATATATATATATATATATATATATATATGGGGCATTCCATGTGCCAATTCGCGAGGGGTCAAACCTCGACCTTTTTATTTTTAAAGGCGGTTCGTTTTTTAGCAGGTCTTTACGAGTACTAAACCCATGTAAGAGCGTTTCTATAATAAATGTAGCGTTTCCGAAATAGAGCCTGCGCAAAATGAGGACTGCAAGATTTTCAATGAATTTTTTCGCCTATTAGACAACGTCTAAGAAAAAAATTTATTGAACATAAAATACGCTATTTCGATCATATTTTTTAAAAAAATTACTAAAAAATTTTATAATAATATTGTTAAACAACTAGAGTAAAAAAACACAAAAAATTTGATTATCTTAAAAACCCCATTTTCTATTTTTTGCTTCCTCATAGAGGAAGCTTTGTTTTCGTCAAAGAATTTTTTTTTCAAGTATCTTTAGCAAAGTGTTTAGAATGTTCTAAAACGTCGAAAAATCACTTTTGTATAAAATGTGTATGTGTATGTGGTATGTATGTGTGTGTGTGTGTATGTATGTAACGCTTCTGTTGTCCGTTAATGCTCTAACTTCCGTAATTTTTTAGATATCGGGATGTTTTTTTTTTAATCGATAGAGTATCATTCAAGGAAGGTTGGTATTGAATTTGGCGATGATCGGTAAAGGGGTTTCTTTTTTTTAAACTTTGAATTTTTTTAGAAATGTTCGTGGTTGCTCTAACTTCCGCAAATTTGGAGATATCGATCTATTTCTAATTTTATTATATTTTTCAGTCTTTTCTACCCCTATTTCATATATAATTTTTTAAGATTTGGTTGATTAGACCCAGTTTTATACGCGATCAAAGGTCCATAATTTTGCTCGCATATAAAGCTAAGTCTAATCAACCGAATTTAAAAGAAATATATATATGAAATAGGGGTAGAAAAGACCAAAGTAAAAATTGTTTTTTGAGTTTTCGATGACAATGTGTTGCTTATGTTCGAAAACGTCGAAAAATCGTAGAGTATCATTAAAGATAGGTTGGTGTTGAATTATCTTTTTTTTTGTTTATGGTATAACGTTTGTAATTTTTTAGATATCGGGATGTTTTTTTTTAATCGATAGAGTATCCTGTAAAGAAGGTTGGGATTGAATTTGGCGATGATCGGTAAAGCGGTTCTTTTTTCAGAAAATTTTGAATTTTTGTAGAAATGTTTGTGGTTGCTCTAACTTCCGCAAATTTGAAGATATTGGGCTGTTTCTAATTTTAGTTTATTCTTCAGTCTTTTCTACCCCTATTTTATATATAATTCTTTAAGATTTGGTTGATTAGATCCAGCTTTATACGCGATCAAAGCTTCATAATTTTTTTAGAAATGCCTGTAATAGCTTTAACTTCCGCAAATTTTATGATATCGGGCTGTTTCTTATTTTATATTCTTCAATCTTTTCTCTATTCCTCTTTCATATATAATTCTTTAAGATTTGGTAACTTCTAACAAAAAACCAAAATAAATCGATGTTGACTTTGAGAGTTCAGGCTACATGGTCCATATATAGACTTCGCATATGGACCTTTAATCGCATATAAAGTTGGGTCGAATCAACCAAATCTTAAAGAATTATATATGAAACAAGGGTAGAAAAAACTGAAAAATTTAATAGAATTATAAATAGCCCAATATCTCAAAATTGGCGGAAGTTAGAGCAACCACAAAAACAATTTATAAATTTTTATCAAAATGAGAGTAAATAAAAGAATTGTACTACCTTACTTGAGTGAAAAATACAACGCGATACAAAATTAGAAAAAATAATTTAAAAGTGTGCAAATTAGAAAGTTGCACATTACTTCCGTGGAAGAATTAACTAACCGATTGAACCAAATAGAAATAAAAAATATCCGCAATTAGCAGAGATCATTTTAGTAAAAACATTAATTATTTAATTGATTTTTGTAATAGTATATCATAAATTAGTATAACAGATATTAGTTACAATAAAACTTATCACAATAAAAAAATGGTGCAAGTAGAAACTTGCACATTGCTTCCTCATAGTTTTTAAGTGTGCACATAGAAACTTGCACATTGCTTTCTTACAATTTTTAAGTGTGCAAGTAGATACATGCACATTGCTTCCTCATAGTTTTTAAGTGTGCAAGAGAAATCTGCACATTGCTTACTTATAGTTTTTAAGTGTGCAAGTAGAAACCTTCGCTCACAAAGCTTCCTCTATGAGGAAGCCAAAACAAATAAATAAATACTAATAATTATGCATCGAATAAAATAAAAGCTTCCTCATAGAGGAGCTTTGTGAGCGAAGGTTTCTACTTGCACACTTAAAAACTATAAGTAACCAATGTGTAGATTTCTACTTGCACACTTAAAAACTATGAAACAATGTGCAAAATAATTTGCATACTTAAAAATTGTAAGGAAGTAATGTGCAAGTTTTTACTTGCCCACTTAAAAACTAAAGCAATGTGCAGGTTTCTACTTGCACACTTAAAAACTGTGAGGAAACAATGTGCATGTATCTACTTGCACACTTAAAAATTGTAAGGAAGCAATGTGCAAGTTTTTTGAAATTTATAAAGAATATTCTGGGGAGTATTAGAAAAATTTTAAGACCGATCCGAAGTTGCGCAGAAAATTTGGGAATTTTTTATAGATTTTTTTGTAAAGCAGACAGAGGTACCGTTCGCACGGACTTGCGCGCGGCCTCGAGCAGATTCGTGCTTCAACACAGTATAACCAGTAAGTCAACTTGACTAATTATTCTGCTTTGCGCCGATCTATACTGCGCATCGACATGTTGGGTAACCGTCATTTCGGTTTCCGGAACAAATCTCCCCATCAAAAAATCTCCCCCAGAAAAAAACTCTCCAAAAAAATTTCTCCATCTAAAAATCCAAAACTATTTTTGGTTTTAACCACACACACACACACACACACACACAAACACACACACACGTGTGTGGGTGGTCCACCCACGCAACAAATGGGTTGGGTTAAGGGGTAAGTTAGTTTTTTTTGTGGAACCTCCCGCAGGGGGGCGGAACCCACTGCAACCACGCATATACTTTTCCATACAATACTTTACATCTATCTCTACTATAAAACTTTTAATCATTTTTTTCTGACTTGGCTCCACTACCGTTAAAGTATTCCACATTAGTGTGGAATAAACCTCGCTTCGCCTTGCAAACCTATTTTCTTAGAGGGAATGGAACCTACTACCTCCACGCATACACTTTCCACGTAAAACGAGGTTCCACATGGGTTTACGACTTTCCACGCGTGTAAACCCCATGCATGTACTTTGCAAGGCACACTATGTGTCTAGTTTAACGGTAGTAAAGCGCCACAAATAATGCCACACAATTTAAAATACAGTATTACTGTGTTTTTGGATGGGGAGATTTTTTCCGGGGGAATTTTTCCGGGGAGATTTTTGGATGGGGAGATTTTTTCCGGATAGATTTTCCCAGGAGCTCATTTCCGGGGAGGATATTTCCGGAGAGATTTCTTCCTAGGACCACATGTTGTTGGGCACGCCAATCGGAGGATTTTTGTATGTGTAATAGTGCAAAGTCGGTGTAACGCCACAGTAGATTTTCGTACGTTTTAGGTCAAATAATGGAAAACTCTGTGAAATCAGTGACGTGAAAAGACGCTAAGTAATTTTGTACGGGTATTTATACTTTGCGACCCGTTTTCCTTCGGTCTCGCTAGCCGAAGGGGCGCTGCCGCAAATTAACTGCCAATAGACGGTAGCTCCGCGATATTATTGGGTGTACAACTTAGTTCGGTCCACTTTCAAAAGATGGCTCTAGGTGCTATAAATGGTTGACGGCGACAGCTGATTTTTGCTGTATCGTGAAGTGTCAACATCTGTCAACCAAATATTGTTTACAAGCCTTTGAGTTTTGCACAACAAGTTTAATTTTTACTGCGTTGAAAATGTCGAGTTTCGTTCCAAATAAGCACCATTTGCGGGAAGTTTTGATTTTCTGTTTCAATTGGAAGAAAAGTGCAGCTGAAGCGCATCGAATGCTTGTGGAAGTGTATGGTGAATCTGCACCATCGGATAAATCTTGCAGAGAATGGTTTCGACGATTTAAAAGTGGTGATTTTAGTGTTGAAGACAAAGAGCGTTTGGGTCAACCGAAAAAGTTTGAAGATGAAGAATTAAAAACATTACTCGATCAAGATTCGTGTCAAACGCAAGAAGAGCTCGCAAAAACATTGGAAGTTACTCAACAAGCTATTTCGAAACGACTCAAAGCCGCGGGATACATCCAAAAGCAAGGAAATTGCCCAGTGAGAAATACCTCATCAAAACGATATCAAATTGACGTCAAATAGATGAAATTCTCATTTATTTGACGTCAATTTGATATCGTTTTGATGAGGTATTTCTCACTGGGTGGGTCCCATATGAATTGAAACCGAGAGATATCGAACGACGATTTTGCATGTCCGAAATGTTGCTTAAACGGTACAAAAAGAAGTCTTTTCTGCATCGAATCATTACCGGGGACGAAAAATGGATTCACTACGACAACCCGAAACGCAAAAAATCGTATGTAAAGCCCGGCCAACCGGGAACATCAACGCCGAAGCCGAATATCCATGGTGCCAAGGTAATGCTCTGTATTTGGTGGGATCAGAAGGGTGTGATCCACTATGAGCTGCTAAAACCTGGTCAAACCATCACGGGAGACTTCTACAGGCAACAATTGATCCGTTTAAAGCGAGCTATAGCCGAAAAACGTCCAGAATATGTGACCAGACACGAATCCATAATCTTTCACCATGACAACGCTCGGCCTCATGTTGCTGTTCCGGTTAAAAACTATTTGGAAAATATCGGATGGGAAGTTCTGGCTCACCCGCCTTATAGCCCAGACCTTGCCCCTTCCGACTACCATTTGTTTCGATCGATGCAGAACGCTTTGACTGGAATACGCTTCACTTCAGAACAGGGTATCAAAAATTGGCTCGATTCATTCTTGGCTTCAAAAGATGAACGCTTCTTCCGCGACGGAATCCATAAATTGCCAGAAAGATGGGAAAAAGTAGTGGCTAGCGATGGACAGTACTTTGAATAAGGTATTAATTCATTTTATCGTTCAAATAAATGCGTTTTTCAAGCAAAAAAACGGACTGAATTAAGTTGTACACCCAATACTTTCTCGACGAAACTCGATTCCCGGCCCACACGCATGTAGATATCACGTGAACGCTAACTCAGGGTGTCGGTTACGGAAGGAAGGGGGAGGGCGCAGCGCAATCAACACAGATAAAATAATAAAAATGATAATAGTATATTTCAGATAGAGTCCTGTGGGAACGTCATACATCCTACTCGCGAAACCGTGACTCTCGATAATCACGCATCTCACACTCTAAATGGGTGCCAGGTGCGATTATGCGCATCACGTTTCAACAGATTACACACGATGTTGGCGGCGGCTTCCACGCGGCCGCAACAACGCAATACTTCCGCGAGATTCCCGTCCGAGCGAGCGCGACGACATTAGCCCGCCCGAATAACGACTCAAAACATACGCGAGACTTCCAACACGCAATAATACACAATAAGACGAGTACAACGCAATATCTCACTCGATACGTCCGCGAGATTCCCCATCGAGCGAGTGCGACGATACTTGCCCGCACGATAACGACGCAAAGTATCCGCGAGGCTCTGCACGAGTACACGCAATATCTCACTCGATACGTCCGCGAGATTCCCCGTCGAGCGAGCGCGACGATACTTGCCCGCACGATAACGACGCAAAGTATCCGCGAGGCTTTGCACGAGTACACGCAATGTCTCCCGCAACGTACCGCCCGCGACACGCTTCCATTCGCGACACGCATCAACACTTATCCCGACAAATTCTCACCAACGCATACGATACACGCAACAATACCCGATAAACACGACATACGATACACGCAACAATACACGATAAACACGAATTGACTGTCGGCCGCATAAGAGTTTCCGAGGAGGGCTTTCTAATAAACTTCCGGGCTCTATCTCGGCCGACCCCGCAACCACACGTTCTACCAAAATGCAAAGTAATCGGCATTCGCAAAAACGGGAATCGGTAGCCACACGCAGAAGATAATCTAATCGATACAAACGATAATCCAATCGATATCTGCAATCATCAATATCGGGTCTTGGCCGAAATCGAGCCTTAATTACCGCGGTAGTACCGGAGTGGAGATCTTACAAATTGCTGCCCGCTGCTGCGTCGGCTGCGTCGGCTGCGTCGGGACACTTTTCCGGGGGTGGCTCCTCGACGACGGCTGGTTCGACAGTGACGAGTGGCCGGCCCGGCGCCGCGGCGGGACCACGCTGGGCCCCAAGCTCGCAGTTTTCCGCCCCGCCGATTGATCGCGCGTGCCGCCCTGCTCGCGGCGCCGCTCACAATGTCCGCCGCTTTTCCGCGGCACTTTCAATCGGCTGTCACGTATGTGGGCCCATCTCAGTTTTAGCCAGGTTGGCCAGGCCATGGCTATGCTGCTCGGCGCCCTTGGTACCGTCGGAGAAGGCGTCCGGGGTCGCCCACCCGCTCTGCATCGCGGTGTCGCACCCCTCGTTGTGCTGCGGCGGGGCCAGGGATGTGCCGTGCGAGACATTCCATGCGCTTCCGCGGCGGCGGGTTCCGGTGACCCGCCCGTCGGCCAACCACTCCGTCCAGCGTCCCCCAAGCGTCCTTCCTTCCCTCGTTGCGACACACCCTAGCGAAAATAGAAAGTTTCATAAGCGTTTGTTAAGCGTTTACGTGAGCGTTTGCGGAAGTTTGTTGAGCGTTTAGAATCGGTCAGTAAAACGTTTAAAAAGCAGAAATTGCAACGCTTTAGCGTTTGAAAGACGTTTGTAAAGCGTTTTGAAAGTTTGCACAGCATTTTCATAGCGTTTGCACAGCGTTTACGGGAGTTTGTTGAGCGTTTGAAAACGGCCAGTAATCCGTTTGAAAAGCGTTTGAAAAGCGGAAATTGTATCGCTTTAGGGTTCTTCTTGCGGTCGAAGAATAATTAACTGTGATTGGCCAATTCTTACGACTTACGACCTACAATACATCCATTGTAGACCGGGCCTAAAACATTTAGAGATCCTCTGTTAATAAGTCGAAAGCGTTTGCTTTCATCATTGGAAACTGCGTGCAGCCTCTATTAAGCGTTTAACAGGCGTTTACTCTTGTCGTTAGAAGAAACGGCGGAAAGAGCGTTAAATGTTAAAATCTGCTTTTCGCCTCGCAGAGGGTCTGCTTATATACGCGGCTGGATGTATTTTAAATGCGAGAAAGATGCGCCGCCTAGCGGCATTGTTAGAAGAACGTTTGTTGAACGGAAGGAAAACGCTTGTCTTACGGCGCCAGATAAAGCGTTTCTTAAGCGTTCTCAAACCGTTTGCACAAACGCCCTACAATTCGCCGCATTAAAAGAGCATTTGCTGAGCAAAGGGAAAACGCTTGTCTTACGGCGTTGGGAAAAGCGTTTGATAAACGTTTGTAAAGTCTGACAGCAAACTCTCTATACAAAGTTGTATCAGCGTTCACTAAGCGTTCTCTGAAAAGCGTTGGCTTAGCATTACAGAATTTTCACGAAACGTTTTATACAGCGTTTGATAAGCGTTCCGAAAGCGTTTACAACCCAACAGCGTTGTGTAAGTGTTCTTACAACGTTTGAAAGCGTATAAACGCTCAGAAAACCCTCACCAAACGTTTGTCAACGCTCTATAAGGCTTCTTATTTTCGCCAGGGCAGGTCGTTACATTTTCGTGTCGTCGCCAATCACACGCTCCGGCACCACCTGGCGTACCTACGAAATCTAACTTACAAGTAATTAACGCAAATAGCCCTCCCCCACTCACGTCGAGGCGCCATCCCCGACTTTCCCCTCGGCCGAGCTACCGTCTGGGCGGTGGACGCGACATTGTCACGTCACAACTTATAGGCCCTTCCTAGTAAGAATGTGAATAAAACCGGGACCATAGCGCGCCCAACATGTCAATGCGCAGTACGGCGCAAAGCAGAATAATTAGTCACGTTGACTTACTGGTTATACTGTGTTGAAGCTCGAGTCCGCTCGAGGCCGTGCGCAAGTCCGTGCGAAGCCACGGTACCTCTGTCTGCCTTACAAAAAAATTTATAAAAAATTCTTAAATTTTCTGCGCAACTTCGGACCGGTCTTAAAATTTTTCTAATACTCCGCAGAATCTATATATATGTATAAGTATCGTCGTCTGTATGTATGTATGTCTGACCGCGAACTACTCATTCGTTAGTGGACCAAATTTTTACCAAAAGTATATGAAGTAGGGGTAGAATTTCCCGGGGAGTGCCATAAAGTGTATAGTTTTTCGTTACCGATTTTCTGGAAACCGGTTTTTTTAATTCTTCCAATTTTTCGGGAAATAATTGACCGAATCTTAAAGAATTATATATGAAGTAGGGGTAGAAATTTCCGGAGAGTGCTATAATCAAGCGGAGAAAGAACTTCAAAAGCAAGCAAAGAAAGAGAAAGAGTATAGTGATGGAATAGAGGCTGAAAAAAGTATTTATATATTACATACAATGTTGATGTAATGATTGTATACATTTTTTACTTTATATATTTAGTAACCTATGAAAAGAATCAAACGGAGAAAAAACTTCAAAAACAAGCAGAGAAAGAGTGTAGTAATGGGATAGAGATTGAGAATAGCAAGCAAAAAGAAGACAAGAATGAGGCTGGAAAAAGTAATAAACGTAAAGGAAACGATGAAAAAGATAAAGACAACAAAAAGAATAAAATACAAAAAATGTGAAGACAGATTAACATTTATTATATCTTATATACAAAAATATTGTAAATTGTTTTGCTTTTAGTTTATATCGTTAATTTAAAAGAATTTGTTTTTATAGAAAATAAATGTAACGTACAATAAAAAAGTGATGATTTTAATGGTTCGTCGTTTCAATATTATCATCAGCTATTGCATATGAATGCGCAATCTATCTACGTAAGTCTATAGATAAAAATATATTCGACACCAGAACGTCTCTGCTACATAAGTTTATTTTAATTTTCGACAAAAACATTTCGATACAATAATTACATCGTTAATTTCAGATATTTTCAATAGAAAATTGACAATATTTTACGAGATATTGCATCAAATAATAATGTGAGTGTATCGCGACGATATAATGTATGTATGTATGTATGAAAGAGATGGAGAGATGGAAAGAATTTAAGATACATACCTTTTTTCGTTGTCTCTCTCTCTCTCTCTCTCTCTCTCTCTCTCTCTCTCTCTCTCTCTCTCTCTCTCTCTCTCTCTCTCTCTGAGTATCATTGCTTGTCTATTCTCTTTGCTCCTGCTTTAAGTGAATCTGTTTTCTGCCGTAAGCCGCCTTCGGG
Organism: Temnothorax nylanderi; assembly: GCF_030848795.1. Lineage (NCBI taxonomy): Eukaryota > Metazoa > Arthropoda > Insecta > Hymenoptera > Formicidae > Temnothorax > Temnothorax nylanderi. The sequence continues at coordinate 65,125 of NW_027249752.1, read as the reverse complement.
CCATTTTGTTGCAGGTATTAGCAGGTTTTTTTGTTGCTTGTCACGTGCTATCATTATCTTTCTGGTGCTTGCTACCTAATTAGAAGCATTTCTGTGCCAAATATCAACGCTTGTTCTAACCTAATTGTCGGCTGTCTTGTGGAAGACGTTGATCTCAGCTGCGCATGCGCCTATCGTTGCCGATCTTCCCTATCTACATGCTATTTTCTGAACACGTGCTATCTAAGTGACTGCTGACTCTGCGATATTTCTTGTGATCTATACGGAACACTCTGATCGCGGATCGATACTACAGAACTCTACTTTTAAGTGATTAAGCGATTGTAGATAACTCATGCAGCGTACGTGTGTTAAGTGTACTAAGCAGATTGCTGGTAAATCTGCTTCATGTGTTGAGTGTCATAGAGCATTTCATCCGGGTTGTGTCAAAGCTTACGTCGGTACGAAGTCTGCTAGTGCTTGTTGTAAATTACAATTTTTAAATATGCCTCTGAGTGAGGATCGCCGTGTACTTTCCTCAGATTATTGTGATAAAGTATCTAACATTGTTGATGCCTCACTCGGCGGTGCACGTACGCATTCCACTACGCATGACACTGTGCATGACACTGCACATGACTCTACCAATGATCTTTTGCCAAAATCAGTGACTGATGACACGACGAATGCGCTTTTGCGTCAGCTTGTAGAGCAGATGAAGTTGTCCGAAGCCCGATCTGAGGCGCGATTTTCCTCTCTAGACGACAAACTCAATCAACTAAATAACCTAGCTAATAGTGTCGACCGCAACAGTCAGCGTATCGCGGAATTGGAGCACCGGTGTGCTGCTCTCGAGAATGAGGTGCGCGATTTAAAGAACGGTTTAAAGAGCGACCTAAAGAATGAATTGAGGAGTGAATTGGAAGGCGACCGGAGTAGTTCTCGTCCTCCGCGATCTCCTTCGTCTCGAGTCTCACGCACTTCCGATATTATCATTTTCGGGATACCAGGTTCTCTAACCGATACATCCGAACAGCTCGTTACTAGTGTTTTTCGCGCGCTGGGTACACCACAGCTTGTTTCTGATGTTCTTGAGGCTCGAGAGGTGGGGGTTAGCAACGTGTCTGCGATGCACGATGTGGCGCCTAGCACTGTCTCCGCCTCTGATCGTGCTGCTAAACCACGATCAATTATAGTTATACTTAAGTCGCGAGAGATTCGTGACTACATTCTTGGTGCTATGCGCCGTAAGCGTCGACTGACTGTCTGCGATGTTTTCTCTAGAGATGTCCCCGGGCACATTTATATTAATGAGCTACTTCCTACGGATATTTATAATTTGTTGCGCCGGACTCGCGAAAGGGCTAAACTGTTATCTTTTAAGCACGTATGGTGCAAAGATGGCCAGATCTTTGTCCGCAAAGACCATGGTCAATCTCCAATTCTTATCACTACTGAGACTGATTTGGCCAAGCTTCAGTGACTTGTTGATTCTGTCCCTATTCCGTCTGCTTCGCATGACTGTCTCGAAATTGCTTACTTCAATGCTAGCTCCCTATTCAAGCCTTCTTATCGTTCAAATTTTTTCATATTATCTCGATTACTAGTTCTTACTTGAGAGCACGACTGAATTCCGTTGATTTTTACAGTACAAAATTACCTTTTTCAAAAAAGGTAAAAAAAAGGGCGCCAAGTACACGCGTGGTTGTTACCTCGGAAAAAAATCAAGTGGTAGTATCATTAATTTTAAATGCAAAAAAAATAAAATTTATTCTAACCTAGGTGATAGTAGCTTTAATTTTTCTTAACAAAATTATTACATTACAAAATTGTTACTTTGTTCTACCCAACTGGCCTAATAATTAATATATTTAAACTCACAACGTTTTGAAAAATTATCTCACAAAATTGTCTCACAAAAGTTGTCTCACAAAATTGTCTGACAAAAATTGTCTCACAAAATTGTCTCACAAAAATTGTCTCACTTAATTGTCTCACAAAAATTGTCTCATAAAATTGTCTCACAAAAATTGTCTCACAAAATTATTAAATTACAAAATTGTTACTTTATTCAATCCAAGTGATATCTACCTCGAAAAAACCTAAATAACAAGTGGTATCTATTTAAAAAAAAATATGTGAAATCTTTTAATACTGCGCCAATTACAAAGAGAGAAATATACCTTAACAAAATTATTATTATATCACGAAATTGCGTTACCAAAATCAATCCAAGTGATATATATATATACCTTAACAAAATTATTATTATATCACAAAATTGCGTTACCAAACTCAATCCAAGTGATACGTACCAATAACCTAAGTGGTAGTAGCCTTATTTCTCCTTAACAAAATTATATCACAAAATTGCGTTACCTAACTCAACCTAAGTGATATGTTATTTCAAAAAAATATATGAAATCTTTAAATTGCGCCAACTATAAAGAGAATATATATATTGCTTTGAAAAATAATTGTAGTGCAACTACTCTTAAAAAATAAAACAAAATTGTGTTACCTAACTCAACCCAAGTGGTATGTATCTTTGTATTCCTGAGGATCTTTCTATCAACCCAAGTGGTAGTAGTTTTAATTCTCCTTGATAAAATTATAATATTACAAAGAATCATTTAATTATTTTAATCACAAAGAATTAAAGAGGTAACATTATAAAATAAAAATATTTAATTAAAATAAAATAAATAAATTTTTCTTGTAAAAAACTTGGCGCTGCTTTTTTAAGGTTAATCCAGACAAACTTGCATAGGTGCATAAGCATATGCATAAAGAGATGGATTGGTCTATTTCTTTTTGCACATATATATGAACCAATCAATTTCTTACGCTTATGTTTATGCGCGATGCAAATTTGTCTGGATAGACTTTAAAAAAGCAGCGCCAAGTTTTTTACAAGAAAAATTTATTTATTTTATTTTAATTAAATATTTTTATTTTATAATGTTACCTCTTTAATTCTTTGTGATTAAAATAATTAAATGATTCTTTGTAATATTATAATTTTATCAAGGAGAATTAAAACTACTACCACTTGGGTTGATAGAAAGATCCTCAGGAATACAAAGATACATACCACTTGGGTTGAGTTAGGTAACACAATTTTGTTTTATTTTTTAAGAGTAGTTGCACTACAATTATTTTTCAAAGCAATATATATATTCTCTTTATAGTTGGCGCAATTTAAAGATTTCATATATTTTTTTGAAATAACATATCACTTAGGTTGAGTTAGGTAACGCAATTTTGTGATATAATTTTGTTAAGGAGAAATAAGGCTACTACCACTTAGGTTATTGGTACGTATCACTTGGATTGAGTTTGGTAACGCAATTTTGTGATATAATAATAATTTTGTTAAGGTATATATATATATCACTTGGATTGATTTTGGTAACGCAATTTCGTGATATAATAATAATTTTGTTAAGGTATATTTCTCTCTTTGTAATTGGCGCAGTATTAAAAGATTTCACATATTTTTTTTTAAATAGATACCACTTGTTATTTAGGTTTTTTCGAGGTAGATATCACTTGGATTGAATAAAGTAACAATTTTGTAATTTAATAATTTTGTGAGACAATTTTTGTGAGACAATTTTGTGAGACAATTTTTGTGAGACAATTAAGTGAGACAATTTTTGTGAGACAATTTTGTGAGACAATTTTTGTCAGACAATTTTGTGAGACAACTTTTGTGAGACAATTTTGTGAGATAATTTTTCAAAACGTTGTGAGTTTAAATATATTAATTATTAGGCCAGTTGGGTCGAACAAAAACGACTTCTGTTTTTAATAATTTTGTTAAGAAAAATTAAAGCTACTATCACCTAGGTTAGAATAAATTTTATTTTTTTTGCATTTAAAATTAATGATACTACCACTTGATTTTTTTCCGAGGTAACAACCACGCGTGTACTTGGCGCCCTTTTTTTTACCTTTTTTGAAAAAGGTAATTTTGTACTGATATCATGCATTTTGTAGTGTTACGCATCCTCTTCTAAAAAGGGCATGTCATCCATACTCGAATCTATCGAAATATTATTGTCGCTTTTCCGCAATGCGGATTGGTTCTCTTGTGCTTACTTCATGACCGGCTATCATGGCATATTTTGACAGTTGTGTGGTTAATAGTGTAATAGTAACAGTGAAATATTAAAGTTAAATAGCGCGCGTGCATGTCTATATAATACAAGAAAAATTTATTTATTTTATTTTAATTAAATATTTTTATTTTATAATGTTACCTCTTTAATTTTTTTTGATTAAAATGATTCTTTGTAATATTATAATTTTATCAAGAAGAATTAAAACTACTACCACTTGGGTTGATAGAAAGACCCTTATTAGGAATACAAAGATACATACCACTTGGGTTAAGTTAGGTAACACAATTTTGTTTTATTTTTTAAGAGTAGTTGCACTACAATTATTTTTCAAAGCAATATATATATTCTCTTTATAGTTGGCGTAATTTAAAGATTTCATATATTTTTTTGAAATAACATATCACTTAGGTTGAGTTAGGTAACGCAATTTTGTGATATAATTTTGTTAAGGAGAAATAAGACTACTACCACTTAGGTTGGTACGTATCACTTGGATTGAGTTTGGTAACGCAATTTTGTGATATAATAATAATTTTGTTAAGGTATATATGTATATATATACCTATATATATTCTCTCTTTGTAATTGGCGCAGTATTAAAAGATTTCACATATTTTTTTTAAATAGATTCCACTTGTTATTTAAGTTTTTTGAGGTAGATATCACTTGGATTGAATAAAGTAACAATTTTGTAATGTAATAATTTTGTTAAGAAAAATTAAAGCTACTACCACCTAGGTTAGAATAGATTTTATTTATTTTTTAATTTAAAATTAATGATACTACCACTTGGTTTTTTTCGAGGTAACAACCACGCGTGTACTTGGCGCCTTTTTTTTACCTTTTTTGAAAAAGGTAATTTTGTACTGATATCATGCATTTTGTAGTGTTACGCATCCTCTTCTAACTAGTCTTATAAAGAATATATCTTACAAACAGTATGTACAGATTGTAAAGCTAAAGGTGTTACAGACTATTATTTCTAAGAAAATAGATTTTTTTAAATAACATGTAGACATGATACAAATAAAATAAATTTATTCTTTATGTTTTTTTGTACTTTTAAGTACTCTGCATTTAAAAATAATTTACATTATTTTCATCCATTTGTATCATGTCTATTTGTTATTTTAAAAAATTTGGCAATTATACCGTTCAATAAAGCAAAGTTTCAGCTTTAAGAATCTGTTTTTTGAATTGCAATACGATGATTTTTAAGGAAGTTATGAGCAATCAAAGTCAAAATGCTCATTTCTTATTCAATCCACGATAAAAACTTTCAAAAGTAGAGATTTCAAGCTTTAAAATCCTTTTTTTAAATTTAAATTTTGTTCATTTTTAACAAAGTTACAGCTGCTTGAATTTTGCCTATTTTTAAAGACAAATTTAGTGTTCTTTTAAAATACCTGACACATTGAAGATAATGAAAGTGCTTCTAGCATGCTCGGATTTTAGATTTCGAATATGCAACAAAATCAATATGTAAGTATTTCTTCAGAAAAATGCATCAACATTGGTTAGCGCTTAAACGTTAAATTTTCTTTTCCTGCGTTAAAAACTAAAGTTACGATTTATTTAAACATTATTGGTGCAATAACTAGGTAAAACATTAATTTAAACATACATGTGTAGTTTAGACAGGATATAAATCCAGGTCAGAATTACAAATTTCTTGAATGTACCAGCATTTAATTATACAGTAAATAATATATTTATTTACAGTTACAATAGATTATACATATTAAATAAAACTTGATTTGGTAAGTATGAAGTAAATAACAACAATATAATAGTTTTATTAAATGTTTATTTAGCAATTATGTTTTCATGTATGTATAAGAAACGTAGCATATTCACATATTCACTTTGTATGTGTGTGTTCATATGTGTATGGTCAGAGGTACGAATATATAATACTGACGGGTTATATTACTGCTTAAAAATACGGCTTAAAAATAATTATGTTACTGTCTCGGTCTTCTGCCTCGTCTACCCCAATGGTAGTTAGCTGACGACATCTTTCTTCTTGTCGTCGTATCCCCGCGGCTCTGCCTCTTGGTCTTCGAACTGTAAATATGCTCATGTACCATAGCGTTTGGTCCAAAGCGTTTGGTCTGCACTATGCGATCGTGTTCTTCTCTATTTTAAAAAAGGTAATTTTGTACGAATATCACGCCTTTTTGTAGTATTACGCATTTTATAAACAGTATGTACAGGGTGTTATTTCGAGGTATAATACTACCACTTTGTTTTTTTTTTTTCGAGTATTATTGACAATGCGATCAAGTGCGATTTTTTGCGCATTTTTATTACAGACGTTCATCATTACATTAACATAACAAAGTCTATACTTTCAAGGTACATGATGATCGTTTTAAAATGGTATCTACCTGTGAGATCTTTAAGGATTATGCGCAGTGTTCAAGCTCCCGCACGGAGCACATTAAGCTAAATTAGTCTTCGTTATTTTATTTTTATCTTGCAAATTGTCTTTATTTGTTCTCTCTCTCGCGAGCTTACCGATTATTAATATCGAGTCGCCGGCGCCGCAAGCGCTTGGACACTTCGATAAGATTAAAGCGATCACAGACAGAGGCATTCCGGTAAACGAAACGCCGCGAACACCCCAATAAATACAGAGGCTAATACTTCTTTTTTTTTAAGGATTTCTAATGATATCCGTACCGCACGTAGGGCGTTCCCGTCGTTGCGAAACCGTTTCACGACTCGGAGGCTGCAAATGTAGCGAGTCGAGTTTGTAACGCAAGCTCCGTGTCCCAATTCGTTCTAGATACGCTTCTCTCTACCTAATGTAATACATTACTCGCGTAAAGTATCGCGCAATTGTAATTGTACGTTATAATAAATGTAGTACAAATAGAGAATATACCGCGCGCGCGCGTGATGTAAAATTGTAAGAGTAGACCTAAAAGGTAGTAAAATCGTAAAACGTAAATATCGTAGAAAAGTTTCGCGAAAAAGCAAAGGCTCGTTCCAAAACAATAGCGGAAGGCTTATGAAATAGAATAAAAAGAAAATATGATAAAAAATTTCCTCATACACATTCTCCGTTAAGCTCTGATATTTGTATGATTCTTCGTCCTTATGTTAGTTCGTCTATCGATTATTGTCAGTAAGAAAGCATTTATACTTCTAGTAGACCGTCGTGTTATAATTCTGAAGGCACTGTTCAAAAGTTTATTACATTTCTTGGAATAACGGGTCTTCGCAAAACACCTCTTCGAATGGTGCGACAAGGAGAGTCGTTATAAACATCGACATGACCATTGCACACGCCTCCTTCGGTCTATATCACAAAATTCAAAATAGAGTAGTCTCAACTTGACAGCCTGTGCCACAATGCCAATGCCGTATTTGTCGGGTCTGTGATCGGTTAGGAATTATCGTGAGCTAGCAAAAATCGATGGTCAGAATTCAGGCTTATGATACGCAATGGCCGGTGCATTTCCATTAATTATGTCATATCAATATCGTATCATTATATTACACAAACGCTTATTAATTTAGAGGCACATTGCTAAGGGTCTCGGTTTTTTTTCTTTTCATGTTGCTCCCTACATTAATGAACTTATGACAATTAGCTAATTACGATTATTCAATATGAATATGAAAAGATACATGTACAATAAACATGATTAATCTAATTCAATATCATCCTCACTTCCTTTTGCTCTTTACTTTCATTCGTTTTCTCACTCCAATAGACTGTTCTGCGTTGTCATCTTCGTTGCCACCACCGCGTCTTCGTTTACCCGACTTTTTGTTCTCTTCAATGTTTTTCATGTCCTAGGGTGTTACAATATCCTGAAAATAATTTTAAGTAATATAACAAAAGCCTAAAAGTTAAACCTATGGTTAAAATAATATATGGAATTTTAAGTAAAAATGCATTCAAATTTATATATCTAAAATCTACTTACACGTAGGAGTTGATAATAATCTCGTTGATTGGAATGTGGCTTGGATCAGTCAACTCGCGAAACTGTAATATAATAATAAATTGATTCAAATTTTCGGATACATCACTTCATACGATTCTTTCACACGATGACGGTTAATGTTAATTTCCTTACCTTATTATTATGTTTCGCGTGTTCTATACTTGTCGTCATAACGAAACATCTGACCGAGACATTGCGCTTCTTGGCTACCTGTATCTCTTTCTCGAAACTGGATCGGGATTGGTATTGTCTATAACTATACTTTTTCCTTGATTCAAGTATATTGTTGGACTGCGGCAATGCACTTCTGCCAGCTGCCTAAAGTGTCTCTGTTGACGTATCCGTATTCCTTCAGATAATTCTTTGCAAAATGCGATTTTTCGGAGTCTGGACTGCCGATCATAAGTACCACCTGTTAATGGATATCTATAAGCACGAGGAAAGAGCGGGCCTCTGTTCACATTTGACGTTCACAATGATATTCGTGTTATGCACGATGCTTCTGTCGAAATCGAGGAATCACATGCCGGAAAAGTTTTACTTAGGTATTTATCATTAAAAGAATACTTTGTATAATTCTCTTTTATGTTATTTTTTTATTTTTTCTCATTAGATCATGGTACCAGAGGAACAAACACATTTTTCCAGCGAGTAGATGGGAACCTTTTGATCCAACGAAAAGTTACGACAAGTATACAGTGTCGGATAAAAATAGGAAGAAAGATAAAATCTGATAAACTTAGATTCAACGAATTGTCCAATTTCGTTTAAAAGATTCAGATTCAAAGGACTGTAAATATTAATAACCAGATAAATAACTTTGTTTCATCGTACAATTGATTCATTGTTCAACAGATTGTAATATATATATATATATATATATATATATATATATATATATATACGCGTATATATATATAGCTACATTGTATTTTTAAGGACTGTGATTTTAATTCATTTAGTTAAGTGATAATATTTAATTCATTTACTCGATTATGTAGCTCTACTAAATTACAGTCCTTTGAATCTGAATCCTTTAAACGAAATTAGACAATTCGTTGAATCTAAGTTTATCAGATTTTGTCTTTCTTCCTATTTTTATCCGACACTGTATACTTGTCGTAACTTTTCGTTGGATCAAAAAGTTCCCATCTACTCGCTGGAAAAATGTGTTTGTTCCTCTCGTATCATGATCTAATGAGAAATAACATAAAAGAGAATTATACAAAGTATTCTTTTAATGATAAATACCTAAGTAAAATTTTTCCGGCATGTGATTCCTCGGTTTCGACAGAAGCATCGTGCATAACACGAATATCATCGTAAACGTCAAATGTGAACAGAGGTTCGCTTTTTTCCTCGTGCCTAATCGCAATATTACATACATTAAAATAACATGCCAACATTGTGATATTGCTTCATAAGTTTTATCATTTAGTATCTTTACCTTAGTTACAATAAAATCGTAAAACGTATAATGGTGCGGTAATATAAGAAAGATCCTCCTTGACATACATTAACTGATCTGCCATTACTGTTTTAAGCTCGCTGAATTCACGCCTCAAAACTTCTAAACATCTCTGAAGAAGCTGATAGATAGAATTACCTGTATGTGAAAATTTAATAATTTATGCAGTAGAACATTATATATCACGCCAATGTTACTCCAAAAGTGACACTGGAGTATTTTAATAAATCACTAAGACATTCACCTTTCTTCATTATAACACTCCGACGATGGCCAGATCCATCCCAATAACTGAATGTGATCTCAATTTCTTCTTCCTTCAACGCGTTCTGCTTTCTAGCCCATTCTTGGCCTCAATTCTTCCTTAAGTTTATTTTCCTCCTCCTCCCTTTCCCTATCTGGCAAGAAACTTGTATCTACATCTGGATTTTTCTTAATCTTCTTAATCGCGGGGCCATCAGATTGCACATTTTCTGACTGCAGGGCATTTTTCGGCATTGTCTTCGTCAGAAGACATCTCAGCTACATCTTCGGCTTCGTCCAGATTAAAAGACAAAGCTTGAATCTGTCTCTTCTGTTTGTTCTTTTCTGTCTGCTTCGCCGCTAACGTTCTTTCCTTTTCCTGCTCTTTTTCACGTTCCTTCTATCTATATCAAAGCATAAAACACTGGGCAAAAATCACATAACATTTAGAGCACTGGGCAGAAATCACACACATATATATGTATATACATTTAGGAAAATTATTTCATATAGACGTTAAACTTACATACATAGGGAGCTTTCCAGCAAGTGACACAAGCCGACACAAACGTCGTTCTATCTTTCTTTTTTGGCATTTTGGAGTAACAAAGACAAAACGATACCTGTGTCGACTTGTGTCGCTTGCTGGAAAGCTCTCATAAATGAATCTCGCGTTTTATGTAAAATCGCGTTTTATGTTAAATTTGTAAGAAATCGGTAATCTAACCTATACTATGTTTACGCGAGCGTTACTTAATTCTGTAGTAACTTACGAACGATACGATAATTCCTCCGCATAAACTGGAGATTTTATAGTAACTACGATGATATCGTTCGTATAAGTTACTACAGAAGTAATACTCACGTAAACGTAAACTATTACAATTCCTGTCACATGCACTTAGTCGCGTAAAAGAGTCACGGTGCGGTCACGCTTCGCGTCGTATAATAATAGGATAATTATATGTAAATAAAACAATTACCTTGAATCAGAAAAAATATTAATCGTCGCGTCGCGTAAAGAGTCACGGTCGGTCTCGCTCCGGCTCACTACCGTGTCTCTCGATAGGTTAACTGAACTGACAGTGACAGCGCACTGAACGCACTATCTGCACTGCGCGCAGTACACACACGTATTAACTGAACTGACTGTGACAGCGCGCTGGCGAAAGCGCCGCCAGTGTCGAAAAAGTGAAAAGGACGCGATTCCAGCCAATGAAATGATGGCATGGCATGGCATGAGAGACGGTCGACGTAGAAGAAGAAGTATCTTAAAAATAAATTTTCACATTTGGACTTTGCGTCGCAATATCTCCGCTCGTAGGGCACATAGCGGAAATATTATAAGAGAAACCCCCCCCTAATTCGACCCCAAGCTATCAATCAAGCCTACTTAGAACTTGATCCGTTCACTCGTTATCGAGATCTCAACATCTTGAGTACTTGCAACCCGTCGCGTCGCGTAAAAGAGTCACGGTCGGTCTCGCTCCGCGTATACTTGGCGCGAGACACTACCGTGTCCACTTTATATACTTCTTTTGTATTCTTTCACATTCTTCTCTCTCTCTCCATCTCCAAATCTGTGCCTCATAGCCTTTGTCTGTATATACAAACTTTTTCTTCCAAGTCTGTTATACATTTTTTTAGGAACATTTAAAATTTTTTGATACAGCATTTTTTTAAAAAAAGATTTCAAAATTTTAAATATATTTATTTTTGGATGAGATTTAGGATGTGAGAAATACCTTAACAAATTAATGATGCACGGGCATATCGTTTGTTTAACCGTTCGAGAAAACTGTTTAACATTTTATATGATTGTGGACCATTCGTAGGCTGGACTGCTACAAAAGACAGTATTTTAAAGCTACATGCTGCGGATGATATCATCTCTCGTTTGCAGATTGAAAATGTTCAATGTTATATTATGAAAATCTTGCACGCTTATAAAAACATACAAGAAATCTGCCAAAGAAATAGTGCTAAGAATTTATGTGCAATAAAACACACATACACAAGGAAATGTAAAAAATTGATTTTTTATTATTACAATGATTTCAATATTGAAATTATTTTGTACTATTTGCTACCTAATGGTTGTATATAATTACTAACAAAATATTAATAACAAATAATAAATTAACAATTCCTTGCATTTCCTTCCTGACGGAAAAGACCACCACCTTCTCGCGGTTTCCGTTGAGCAACAGTATGCACGTTGTATATAAATACAAAATAAAGTAAATAAGTAAAAATACAAGCTACAAGCTATAATTTTTTATTCAGAATTAATATTTAATTTTATTATTTACATTTAGATAATATTATCATGTTAAAGTTAATGTTGGTTTGTTATGTAAGAAATTTAAAAAAAAAACAGCGTGCATATTGGCCAAGAGTGGATTTTTATACATTGTTAGATTTGCAAAGTTCAACTTTAATCAAAACAAATATTTCAAGGTCTGCAAATTAAAAAAAAACGGAGAATTTTTTTAACTTTTTATGTTTATAAAGATTTATGTCATTGCATTTGGTAATTTTTATATTTTTAGACATTTTATTTACATATTATTCACAATTGAAATTGATTATACATATATCAGTGAATAACGACAGAATGATTGACATATATCTCGATATTTTATAAGAAAAGATTAAGTTTACAATAAATAACGTCGCCCATCGATTTGCCAACTCGAGATTCGGAGAATCGCGAGATCTGAAATATGTGCCGGCATAGCCGGCACTGGCATAGCGACGTCATAGCACAAGAGAGAAGGAGACAACGATCGTGTTCTGTCCTTCTTTGCGCCGAGCGTACACGGACAGAGGAGCGTGGCATTAGTGTGCGTGGCTATGCCTTGCGCAGCCTTGCCGGCGCATCCCTTCCACACGCTGTAGCATGCTGGTCGGTCTGCACAGCGGCATCACTGGTCCCGAGGTGAGCTTGCGATCTTCCGCGATGATCGATGTATCGACAAGTCGCGAGTAGCCGGTCGAGCCGATCTCTGATTGGTCGGCTCGAGGCAATGGCCGCTCGAGAATCGGAATCGGATAATTTTCGAACAGTTAGCATTTGCTGAAATGCATTATAATATCATATATTTATAATTATAACGTAAAAATTATATAATCTAACGAATAGAAATTAATCACATGTCCCAAACGGTCCACTCAAATTTTTGTGTTAATTTAACATAAAATATGGATGTATTAAATGGTAACACCGATACTATGTAAAATATTTCAACAGAAAGGAAATGTAATTCTGATCGTAATTTGAGGTTAATTATGTGTACAATTAACATAACTTTTATATTGAAGTTAAGATTGTAAGAACACTCTTTTTCTGTAAATTTTAAATTTTTATTCCCACTTCTGTTATAGAGTAAAACCAACACTCTACTTTTTCTGTAAATTTTAACACATTTACCCAGGTAGCCAAGCATTCCTTGGCATAAAAAGGAAATAGTGTTTGGCATAAGTTTCTCTTCAGTTGTCATCATATTGCTGTCACCGGACAACAGTAATTTCGTTTAGAGCAACTTAAAAGCATTATGCAGACAACGATTACCTTACGCAAACAAGCGGAAAGCTCGTAGCATACTTATTGCCATAAAAGTTGCCACAATCTGTTGGCAACCATTTTGGTGGCAATAAAAGTCGGCAATCCAATAGGCAAAATCGGAAGCCGCTTTCCTCAATATTGAAGGCAATTTAGCAGAGCAGTTTTAAGCAAATTGACAGCAATCTGCGGACAACGTGCTTGTAATGAATACGTACAAATTGTGTTACTTTAACATATTTTTTTTTAATTATTTTAATAATTTTACATTTTAAATTTGTTAAGTTCAATTAACACAGCAGACATATGTTAAATCTACACATGTATAATGTGTTGATTATTTTACACAAAAATGTTACATGGACCTTTTTTAACAAAAATACACAAAATTTTTTACTGTGTACACTTCTGAGTATAACTAAAATTTTTCGAAGTGTATTTTTTCATTTATTTAATGTATCTTTTATCTCATTATTTGATACAGGTTATAGCAATCTAACAATACCCAGCGAGAAATGACCCATCGAATCGACGTCTAATTGACGTCGAAATCATCGATATTACATCATATCGAAATAATGCTCGAAATTTGAAGCTTATTTCGATGTTTGTGCTATATGACATTTTTTTAAAGAAGAGATTATATTTGTGACATACATTTATCGCGCCAGACTGCAAACAGGCAAATTATGTATTTTCTATTAAGACATCGATATTTTATCATTTCGATATCGATTCGAAGTTTTTTTGATTTGCCTGTCAAATATATAATAACATTGCCTGAGAGAAAGGGGAATAAGGGAAGGGTTGGTGAGGAGAACGGAGGAGATTCTAAGGGAGACGAGAAGCAGGGTAAGGGTAGGAGACGGAATAGGAGAAGAGTTCTGGACGGGAAGAGGGGTAAGGCAGGGGTGCCCATTGAGCCCGCTATTATTTAACGTGTTATTGGCGGATATGGAACAGGAAATGGGCAGAGTTAAATGGGGAGGAGTGATGCTAGGAGGTAAGAGGGTGTATACTTTGGCCTACGCGGATGATGTAGTGCTAATGGCAAAGGACGAGGACCAAATGAGGAGCATGTTGGAAAGACTGGAAGGGTATTTAAGCAGGAAGAGGTTGGAACTGAACGTGGGAAAGACAAAAATAATGAGATTTAGGAAAGGAGGGGGAAGGGACAGTAAGAGAAGATGGAGATGGGAAGGAAAAGAATTAGGAGAGGTGAAGGAATTTCGATATCTAGGATACATGTTTCAAAGGAATGGAGGACAGGAAGCCCAGGTAAGGGAAAGGATCAAGAAGGCAGCGGCAGTGATGGGGAGGATCTGGGGGATAGGGAAGAGGAGATTTGGGAGAGACTGGGGAAAAAGATTATGGCTGTTTGATAGACTGGTGTGGACGGTAATGGGATATGGAGCGGAAATATGGGGATGGAAAGAAAGGGAAGGAATGGAAAGGTTGGAAGAAAGGTATATCAGATGGGTATTGGGAGTGGATGGGAGAACGCCGTGGTATCTCGTTAGGGAGGAGTTGCAAAGAGATAAGTTGAGAGGGAGAGCAGGGATGAGGGCATGGAGATTTGAGAGAAAACTGGAGGAGGGTAGAGGAAGTGAATTGGCAAGACTATGTTGGGAGGAGCTGAAGAGAAAGGAGAAAGAAGGGAAAGTTAGTTCAAGCTGGGAGAGAGAAAGAGGAAAGTTCTTTGAAGACAGAGGAATTGAATTGAAGGATCTAGGAAGGCTGAGAGAAGACGGGGACGGATAGTTTCACAAATTATTCGGAGGGGACAAGGAAAAACAAAGGAGAGAGAGATGGGAAAGGATCGAGGGAGCAGATTATAATAAATGGTACAGGCTAGTAAAAGGAGAGGGTATACCGGGATATTTGAAGAAAGGATGGGGAGAGAGTAGATGGAACAGGGTGGTGAGACATAGATTAGGAAATGAAATGAGAGAGAGCAGATACTGGGAAACGGAGGAGAAAAATAAATGTAGGTTATGTGGACATAGGGAGGAAACGTGGGAGCATGTGTGGGAGGAATGTAGGAGTTGGGAATTAGGAGATGGTAGTTGGCAAGAAGCGGTGGGATGGGTATTGGATGAGGAAGGAGGCGGAGAGGATTGGATGATAGAACTAGAGGGGGAAAGAATGGGAGGAAAAGGGGAGTTAGAGGAGTTAGAGGAGGGAAGAGATGAAGAGGGAAGGGGAAAAGGAGGAGAGGGAGGAGCGGGAGAGGAAGGCTGAGTAAAGGAGAGGGGAGTAATTAAAGCTCATGTTACAGATCACCCAGGATGGAGAGTGAGGGGAGAAAAATTACAGAGGCGGTGAACAGGATCGCGGAGGAGAAAGTAAGGAAGCTACTGAAGGAGAGGAAAGAGGACGATAGAAGGAAGGATGAGAGGATGGAGGAGATGGAGGAAAAAATAAGGAGATTGGAGAGAAAGGTGGAAAGCTTAGAACGAAGTGGAGGTAAAAGAAAGAGGGAGGAGAGTGAGGAGAGCGGGGCAGGGAAGAAGAAATGGTGGGCAGGCGAGAGCGAAAAGAATGAGGACGAGCTAAGAAAGAGGAATGTGATTCTGAGGGTCGAGAAGGCGAAATGGGGAAGCAAGGAGTCTAGTTGGGAGAAGGTGAAGGAGCTCTTCACGGAAGGGCTGAGGGTGAAGGTGGTGGTAAGGGACAGAGGGGTGAATGGCTTACGATTTTGGTGAAGTTGAGGGATGAGGAGGAGAAATGGCGGATCCTGGAGGCGAGGAGAAGGACAGGGAACGACATAGGAGTAAAGATTCATGAGGACAAGTCAGTGGAAAGGAGGGATGGGGAGAGGGAGGAGAGAGAAGGGAGAATGGAAAGGAGACTGGAGGGGCATAGGAGTACAGGGAGAACGGAGGAGGACGAAATAACAAAAGGGATGGAGGAGAAACTCTTCATGGAGTCGGACGAGGAATTGGGGGATAAGGGAAAGAGAGAATGGGCCAAATAGAGGAGAGCCGTAACGAGAAGGAAGGAGGACGAAAGACGAAGCCCAGGGAGAAGATGATGAAGAAGAGGGGGAGGGAGGGTAATAAATTGTAAGGTTATGGCCAGGCACGTGGGAGCTATATTTTGCTGTTTGTTTTTATTACTTGGTTTGAATTTAAGTTTTAATTCTGTGTTTTTTTTTTATATCTGTTCTGAGTTCGGAGTTTGTAAGAGGTTTGGGAACGTTCCTCATTTAAAAAAAAAACGCCTTGTAAACCCTGTGGGAAAGCACAATAAATACACATACATACACATACATATATAATAACATTGCCATTATATAGAATGCAATATGAATAAAAAATTATATTGGCAGACATGGATAATGTAAATATTTTATGATTTGAGCATTATAATAATTGCGTTACAATATTAATTTTTTTAGGCTTCCATTTCCATTAAATAGTTAATTTATAACTGTAAAAGTCACAACAAAATTCCTGTTTGTAATTTGACAATTTTGAAAATTAAAATATTATATAATAGGTACATTTTCAGTACTGCATCCACTTATTTATTAAACAAGAAGTTAAATTAAGCAACTAATTAAATTATTAATATTAAATATTAATACAATAAGATATTTGTATTTACATTTATCAAAATAAAAAATACGTTCAATTATGAAAATAAATATTAATAATTGGACTTATTAAAAATTAAATAATTTGTTCAGATATTGCGGTCGAATTCTTTTCGCGTTTTACAACGCCCGATCGTTTCACATTAGATGGCGCGACGCGCGAGTCGCCACTCTCAAAGAGCCCCCGCCTCCTTCCTCACTCGTTAGGTGTCATGGCCGCACTTGCTTGCGTTTCTTTGAATGTGTCGAGTCCGTTACCTCTTTCTTGACGGATTGATCGTTGCGGCGCGTGTTCTGGAGACCAACCGAGCGAAAGTCGGATCACCAGGGAGAGCTCACCGCCAGGAAATGTAGAGTTGCGGCAGCTAGCGTCCGAGAGGGAGGATCGAGGCGAGGAGTCCGGTCCAGCGAGCGGGGCCCTTAAGAGATTCTCATTGGAACGCCATATTTGAAGACAGACATTAGTCAAAAAAGTACAAGGGCCTCTGCTAGAGTTTATATTCGTCTTGAGATCTGAGAATTACACTGAGAGAAAAGTTATACTAATGGTAACAAAAAAATATAGTTGTTCACAGATAATAAATAATTTTGTTACGATAGCAAAATGTAATAATTTTTTGGTTGACAAAGCAAAATTTGGTAAATTTTTTGAGTTAAGGTGATGCTGGAGCCGTCTGTATAACCGACAAAATTACCATTTTCTATATGTTATCGACTATATCTGTCCTTGTATAGACAAAGATATAGACAAGGATAGCACGCTACATTGCACGCACACATACGCACGATGCACACCGACATCATACTTTTATATTACGCTTCCAAATCTTGATTTGGGGGGTTTATCAATGTTTTTCTTGTTGTGCAATTCAGGGAAGCTTGTTTTCGCGTTCGTATCAATGGTATATCTTTTATATGAAACACATCTTGTGATGAGCTGACAGCTCGCCGCAACTCGAGACGCCATATTAGGATAAAAGTAGATAAGGAAATCTGTACTTCCGTAATTTTTTCTCGTTTTCTATGTAAAATCGAAGTTTCCCTGAATCATTGATGTATGTATTGCAATTCTGGAAAAGAAATTTTAATTCTGTCAAATTAATACGGCGCTACGTGACGGCAAAAAATGCCGGTAAAACAGACGACTCCAGCATCACCTTAACTAAACAATATTATTTGGTTACTCATTTGGTTGTAGTAATTATAAAGTTTGATTGTAGTTACAAAGCAATACGGAACGGTATGATACCTGCAGTTAACCTAACAATTTCTTAGCTCTCCCCTTACGAAAAAGTAGTACTAGCAATCAGTACTCAGTACTGAGTGATCAGTACTCGTAGTATTGAGAGTATTAGTATGTTAATACTCATGAATACTGCAGAATGGTCAGTACTGTGTCTGTCAGTGCTTACAGTACTGGCAGTACTACAAGCAATAATACTCATTAGTACTTCAAAGTATTGAAGTGGTCAGTACTTTATCAGATTAATTTTCGGAGTACTATCATGATAGTACTGCCAGTACTGTAAGAAACTAATAGGCACAGTACTGACCATTCTGCAATATTCATGTGTATTAACATACTAATAGTGTCAATACTACGAGTATATACTGATCACTCAGTACTGAGTACTGAATGCTAGTACTACTTTTTCGTAACGTATCTTGGACATAATAAATTAATAAAATACTAAATTAACACACTAAACTATCAATATGACGTTATTTTGATATCATCTTGACTTTTTTGTTCTACTTGGATAGTACTGCGTAAGTAGGGGAGAGTGGGCTCCCTTGAGCCACGGGGTCCAATGTGACAGTGCGAGTTTTCTGTATTAACGTTCTGCAAAATAGTGACGGTGGGTATGAAAACTTTCGTTTTCAAAACATATAACTTCCATCAAAAAATTATGCCGAAATAAGCATATATACTTTAGTTAAAGGCAGATGGGTAATTGGAGCCTTGCAAAGTAAATTTTTACTTGTCATAACTTTTTGATATGTATGGATTTCTAGGGATTCTACAGTTAAAAAAAAATTCATAAGACGTTCGTCGGGATCTAGGTTCAATACCAACGTGCGCAAAAAACGTTTAATTGTTCTGTATCTGAAATATTTACGATAAATAATATCGATGTTCAGTGGGGTCCAATGTGACGCAGATTGGTGGGGTCCTCTGTGCCACGCTTACAGAACTATCTAACCTACCTACGTGACAGCGCGAGTTTCCGTAGTGTGTTCCGATCGCGGAATAGTAAATGTTAGTGCCTAAATTTTCCTATAAAATGAAATAATTTCCATCGATAATTAATCATATCCACACTTTCATTTTCTCTTTTTTTCACCCTTTAGTTACAGATCACATGTAATCGAGTCGCTGTGAGGCAATATTCGTTGTTCTCTGCTAGGTTACAACAAAAAGTGAGGTTATAGGACTTTGTTTTCAGTTTTCAATTTCTTAGGTCATCTGATAAAACAAATATGACACGATTATTGATAAATTGGTTCTCTAGCGTCTTGGTTTTTCAATTGACCAAAGATTTGTAATAAACAGGATTTAAACAGATCTCTTCTACGCGTCACAGGGTACCCTACCTTTCACATTACATGTCACAGTGTACCCTACGCTATGGCTCAATCGACCCCACGCGTGGGGTCCACTGTGACAAACGCAGCATTTTAAAATATCATTATTTTTGCAAAATATTTCTGAAAATTTACTTCTTAAATCATTTACAAACAAAGTTTATTATATTAAACATCGAATAGTCTCATTTATATTATAATGAAGTTATTAAAAATCATTTTTAATGTGATTTGAAAAAACGTGGTTCAAGGGTGCCCACTCTCCCCTACTGCGCCTTACCACACGTTAATATCCCACGATTATTCGATAAGTACTAAAAGAGTACTAGAGGGAGTACTGGAGGGAGTACTGGGGGGAGTACTGGAGGGAGTACTGGGGGAAGTACTGGAGGGAGTACACACTAGAGGAAGTACTGAAGGGAATACTGAATGAGTATTGGATGAGTACTGGGAAGGAGTACTGACGGAGTCAGTATGGTCGAATTTAGTAGTACTTTAAGTACTTATGTCTCCAGTACTTTCACCAATATTTTTTCCAGTATTAAAACTAGTACTACTTTTTCATAAGGGTCCGTTTGACCGTCACCAGCGTTCGAGCCAAAACAACATCTGCTCGTAAAATTTGCAAGCCCGCCAAGAAATATTAAATAAACGATGTTTATCGAAATGACTATATATAAAATTGTTATCTACAATGTTAACACACAGATGTTTTATGAATTTTTTAAGATTTTCTAAAATACTTTAAGGTTATGGGAAAATAATGTCAAAGACGACAGATCCACGTTATCAATCGAAAGATCCCAAATAACGTTGTCAGACGGAAGGTTAATATATATATATATATATATATATATATATATATACATATATAATATGCATGCATCACCACTCAAAATCAGCTACACAAACAGTGGTCAAATCTGGCCGTATTGTCCTCTGAAAAGAGGCAAGAGCCAATATAAATAGAAAAAGAAGAAGAAGCAGTCACATGCATGTGATGCATGCATGAATGCGTCGAACCATCAAAACTATAATTTGTACAAAATATTTAGTAATATATGTATAGTAATACTAACCAACTTATATATATATAAGTTGGTTATAGTATTACTATATACTAAATATGTAGTAATATATGTATAGTAATACTAACCAACTTATATATATAAGTTGGTTATAGTATTACTGTTAACTTTAGCACGATAATTTATTAGCTCGAGAGCAAGAAAGAAGTCAAGGAAAGAATTTGCCACTATACTTTGAATATATTTGCGTAAAGGTAAGTTTTACAAAATGGAACGTGTTTCTCGCACAGCGGATTGAGTTCAACTAACGAGCGCTGTTCATGCGTTTCCGGTGACGCGCTTCACTCTGGTCGAACCGAAATTGTCTACAGTAGCGCCACACAATGCGCGTGTTTCAAAACAAGTGTTGAAACATTTTCTCCAACACTTCCGCCGTTTCACAACTCGTCTTACTTCTCGCAAAGTCCAATACTCGTGCACATTCTTTTGAACAAGTCTCTTGCGAGAGCCTTTGTAAATACATCAGCTCGTTGACATTCCGACCTTACATACTCCACAACGATTTCGCTATCTTCTACTTTCTCTCGTATGTAATGGTATCGAACATCTATATGTTTAGTCCTCTTATGATACTGAGGGTTTTTGACTAGGCGAATTGTACTTTGATTATCGACATGTAATACAGTTAGTTTTACACATCGATGTCCGATACCATCTAACAGACTTCTCAGCCACATAGATTCTCTAGCTGCGCATGACGCGGCTATGTATTCTGACTCAGTCGTACTCATGGACACCAATTTCTGTCGTTGAGACGACCACGTTACCGCTCCGTTCGCTAACATAAACACGTAGCCCGTCGTCGACCTTCGCGTCTCTACGTCTCCTGCGTAGTCGGCATCTGAAAAACCTACTAACTCTAGTTTGTCATCAGAGGCGCTATACTCTATACCTACATTTACAGTAGTGACTAGATACGCGAAAATGCGTTTCACAGCCTGCCAGTGGCTCCTGCTATGTCGATTCAGGTACTTACTAACAGTATTGACGGCGTACGCTATGTCAGGGCGAGACACGATAGCCAAAAACATCAAAGACCCTACGGCCTCGAGATACGGCACGCTTTTCTCTAATTCCTTATCTGATTCTACAGGATATAATACTACATTAGGATCGGCCGGTACCGATACACCTTTTGAATCTTTCATCCCGAATTTCTCAATCACAGACTCTACGTACGCGCGCTGATGAATAAACATCGATCTGTTACTCCTATCTCTACATATTTGTAGCCCGACAAAGCAGCTGCAATCACCCACGGTAATATCAAAAACTTTGCTCAACGAATTTACAATTGATTGAAGCACTGCCCTTGACTTCGCAGCAATCACACCATCATCGACAAACAACGCTAAATAGACCAGAATTCCTTTGTAAATACCGACAAATATGCACTTGTCTGCGTCGGTTTCTTTTAGGTTAAATTTGGTTAGAACACTTGAGAACTTCTCGTTCCAGCACCAAGGTGCTTGTTTTAACCCATACAGGGATTTATTTAATTTGCACACGGACCCGACACTCTCACTATCTTCTTTACCGTCGAAGAGTCCCTCTGGAATCTTCATATGGATGTCCTCTTGCAGTTCTCCGTACAGGAATGCCGTCCGGACGTCGAACTGCACGAACTCGAGATCGTCTTGCGTGATGACCGCCAGAAGAACACGTAGTGAATCGTACCTCACCACGGGAGAAAATGTCTCCGTGTAATCTATCCCTTCTCTTTGAAGAAATCCACGCGCACAAAGGCGCGCCTTGAAGCGTAGCACGCTTCCGTCAGTGTCCCTTATGATCTTGAACACCCATTTCGTATCTATTGTCTTTTTCTTCGAGACTCTTGACACGATCGTCCACGTACGATTGTCTTCGTGCGCCTTGAGCTTTTCTTTGATGGCTTCACACCATTTCGATGCATCTGACCCCGTCATTGCTTCCCTGAAAGTTGTCGGAATATTATATTCGACAAAATTCGCCTGACGCTGCTTAGAACTTGCAGCATCACTTCGATATCTCTGCGGTCGCTCGATAGTCGTTCTATCTCTTAGCGAACGAGCCTCGGTTACCGACTGTGGTGTAGATCCTTTGGTAGGAGTTTTCACAACCCTGGCCTTGGCGTGACCTGCCTTCTCGGCAGCTGTTCTCGCCCCACCTGCATTACCATTTGCTTCTCCACTGGTACCTGCTGTACCGACTGCTGCGTCACCGAAGTCTTCGTTCTCGATTACTATATCATCGAGCTCGTCCTCGATCGACGTCTCGTCGAGATCCTCGTTGTCGTCTGTGACTTCGTCGTCCTCCGCATTGTCCGCCTTGAGTAATTTGATCGTTACCTCCGACACTGGTTCTTGGAAGTCATTGATACCCACGAACTCGTGGAATACAACATCTCTGGAAACAGATACAGTCTTTTTCTCTGTATCATACAACCTGTAATTGTTGGAGTCCCCTTGGTATCCCACCAGGATCATCTTCCTCAACCTCGCGTCGAATTTCTTCACGAGTTGCTTTGGAGTGTGAACATAGGCCTCCGACCCGAAGATCTTCATGTGATTCAGGTTCGGCTTCTTGCCCATCCATCCCTCGTACGGCGTGCCACTTCCGCCCTGTCCCGACTGTCCAGCTCTATTCAACGTGTACACTGCGGCACCTACGGCTTCCGCCCACAGACTCAAGGGTAACTTCTTCGATTGAAGCATGGTTCTCGCGCACTCGACAATCGTGCGGTTGTCCCTCTCCGCTCGACCGTTTTGAGCTGGGGTGTACGGAGCTGTATTCTCCATCACTATACCTTTGGACGCCAAGTACTCGCGCATCTTTTTATTACAGTATTCGGTGCCATTGTCCGCGCGAAGTATTTTTACCGGCCGATTGAATTTATTCACGAGCATCCGCTCGTACTCCATGAACCGGTTACACGACAATTTCCCGAAAAAGTAGAGGGGATAACGTTGGTACCAACGAAAATCCCTAAGGGCGTCGTAATAATTTCTACGGGTTTGTAACACTGTTCCAGTAGTGTGTATAGCTCGTAGTCGGACATGTGCGTGCATATGTGTCAAACTGTCAAATAATAAATATTGTGTATAAGTAAAGAAGTAAATGGAGATCAGACAAATACATATCAGATAAGTAGCTAATAAGTGCTTTCCATTTACATCAAAATTCAGATAAATCTCACTTCTGTCTTTCTTCAACATGTTGAAGAAAGATAGAAGTGAGATTTATCTGAGTTTTGATGTAAATGGAAAGCACTTAATATTCTCGTAAAATAAAAGATTATGTATCCTATGTGCTCTTTGTAATTGTAAATGTTGGACCGATTCTTTCCTTGAATTAATTTTCTTGTTCCAGCTTCCCACCCAACCATTCGCTTGCAGAATGTTAACAGCCGGAGAACAATTCCCTGCCGAGTGAGGCTGCCAAATTCTGAGCCTACTGTGTTCTGGAGTGTGCCCAAATTGTAAGCAAAAGTTGAAATGACATTGTAAAGCGTCGTCTACAATACACGGAGTAAGCGTGGAGTAAGGAGTAAGAGTAGGCAGGAATAAGCATCACAGCCTGTCAACACAACATGCTAATGCTTACTCCTGCCTACTCTTACTCGTTACTCTACGCTTACTCCGTGTATTGTAGACGACTCTTAACATCGAGCAGATCTATCATTAACAATACGACGACAGATTGACGCGACAAACCAAGAGTAGGTTTGTCAAAGCTGCTGTACTACGAAGCATATGTGCTGTTTGTACCAGCTATGTACTGACATTGTCTGCACTAGCAAAGGTACTGTGGTGTTTACCGTTAATCTGTCATCAACGCTTTCGACAGACCTGTTCGATATTCATTGCCACTTTGTTATGTAGTCTGCTGACTGGTGTACGTTTCTTATCTTTCAGCAAACAGAATGTGTTGCCCATATTGGCCTCTGCAAGGATGGGGTTTGGGAGTGGAAATGAAGGAATCACAAGTCTAGGAAACAATAATTAAAGTAAGAATAGGGAATATTAAAATAAATTTATGAATTTACTTGAAAATGATAATCGGGAGTAGTAAGTGGGTAGGTATGGGGCGTCAAAACAAACCCCCACCACCGACCCCTCCGGCGCCAGAGGCGTGGCCAGACGGTCTGCCCACGTGACCTCGGAGCGCTCTGATTGGCTGCCGCGTGAGGGGTGGGGGTAACGAGGTAATTAAATGGCGCGTTTTGATTGGATACCCCATACCTACCCAGCGTCTGATTGGCCCTCCCCCCTGAGGTGTCTGGCGGCATTGAGGGGGTAGCGCGTGGTGGGAGATTACAAGTCAAAAATGGCGGCTACAAATGGAGCGTTTTGATTGGATACTCCATACCTACCAAGCGTCTGATTGGCTCTCCCGCGCCTAGGGTGTCTAGTGCCTAGTGACTTTTTGGGACTGCACGTGGTGGACGACTACGAAACAAAAATGTCGGATTCAAAATAGTAACTAAATGGCGCGTTTTGATTGGATATCCCATACCTACCCAGCGTCTGATTGGCTGCCCCCGCCTAAAGTGCCCGGCGTCTTTTTGGGCCTGCACGTGGTGGACGACGCGGAAGTCACGCGGGAAAATAGCGGAAGAGCCGACCAGCGCCATTTTGGTGGGGCACGTGGTAGACGACGCTAAGCTCAAATAAGGATATGATGCTAAGATGCCGAAAACGGAAAGTGGAATTTTTAAGAGTGTCTTGCCACGAAAGGGGAGGGGGAAGGGTGTAAAGACAGAAACGACCTGACCCGTACCGAAACGTGACGCAACCCAACCCTTTTTTGTATCGAAAAGTATTTATGATTTATGACCGTCGTACCGAAACGTGACGCAACCCAACCCTTTTTTGCATCGAAAAGTTTTTATAATTTATGACCGTGTTCTTTTAGGACTTGGGGCTGAACAAAGAGTTTTCAAAATAATCAAATACGCTTGGTTTCTAAGATTTGCCTAGGTAAGACTTATTTCCAGCGGAAATGAGGTTGTAAAACAGGAACGGACAGGTTCGTACGTGACGTGACGAAATTATTCCGTTTTAAATAAAAGTTTTTATTATTTAGCGCATTTGAAAAATTTACGAGGTAGACTTTGACCAATCCTGAAAAAATAAGAGAAAAGGAATTTGTTGCGGAGAACGTGAGGATTGAAGAAAAATAGAAGAAAGTAGAAGTTACAAAAAATGTTTATTGCTACAAATTCTTCTTCATGGGAAAAATACAAATTGTTCAAACAATAATTTTATAAAATTTACAATCCGCGATTCGACAAAATTATACGACGGATTTCGGTAAAGCGCAGCAAAATAAGTTCTAAAAAAAACCATATTAAAATACATATCGAGGAAAGTTAAATCGGTTATTTGCGTAGGTACATTACGCTCGATGTCGTTGTAATTTCCTCTGAGAGTTAATTTCACAATATCTTCATTTATATAACTTTTAGGAAGATTTAACTCTATTTCTTTAATAAGATAACGCGCGCAATTGTTAGCATTATCAGCCACTGATTTTAAATGTGTTAAATGTGCATCGATACATTTCGCAATATTTTTCAGTCCAAGAAATGTAGGCTCCTGCATCACAATTGCCACTGCATATGTTTTTCGTTTCTTCGTCGGTGGACAATTTTCCTCGTCTGTTCGTTGATCCGTCCTGGTGGAAGTATTCTCCTCGTTTTCCTTGTACGCCAGTAATATGGATCTTGCTCCGTAGGCCGAAGTAAAATTGACGGAGATATTGTTAATGGAGATAGAATTCGGCTTCAATTTGTTTTCTCCATTTAAATATTCGCTCACGAGTCCCATGTTCTCTTGAAACTGTTGCCACGATTTCTCGTCGAAATAAACGCCGTCCGCACAGTTGCCGGTTAATTTGACCAGCGGCACGAAAACTCCCTCGGATGTTGCTTGCAAACCCACATGAATTCTCTTCGTATGGGAGCTGTTGAGTCCATATGTTGTCAATAGCAGCATATGTAATTGCTCGTTTCTTCCCTCGAAGTCGCGTCCCTTATCGGGAATCCGTTTATCAGGAATATCGCGAGTGAACATCCGCTTCTCAGAATTATTAGCGTCTTCTCTGTGACTAGCCATTGTTCTTATTTCTTCGTAATATCGGCTGACACACACACACACACTAATCGAAAAGTCAGATGAGAGAGTTATACTTTTTCACTGGCAAACTTGTCGCTTCGAACGATGGGACTCGAATGATTTTGACTTCGTAACGTTAGTCAAAATGTTAACTTCGCTTGTAACGGTTTAGAAAAATTAGTTTGCGCGCGCCGATAAAAAATTAGAAAATTCTAGATTTTTCTAGACTTTTCTAGATTTTGATAGTTTAAACTATAAATTCTGATATATAGGGAGTTTATAGGGAGCTAAGAGAATTTGTTAATAAAGTGATCGGCTAAAAATTTTATACAAAGAGTGTAATAGTTAAAAAATTTTTAAATTTTAAATAAAAATATTTCTAAGAAATAAAGGAACAACAAAAATCTATCCAAGCTCTTTTTATGTCGGGGGGGCAATAAATCAATAAATTTTCCGAGTTGTAGTAGTAATAAATCCTTCTAGTTATATGTTGGTACATGTAACATTAGTAGAAAAATTCAATAGAGGATCTTTTGTAAGTTTTTAGATAAAAAAGATTTTTGTGTAAAATTTAACCGATCTCTTTTTGTGTTGGGAGCAATAAATCAATAAATTTTCCGGATTGTAGTAATAAATCCTTCTAGTTAATGGAATATATAGTATTAGTAGAAAAATTTAATGGAGGATTCTTCGTAAGTTCTTAGATAAAAATATGTTTTTGTGTAAAATTTAACTGATCTCTTTTTATACTAGAAGCAATAAATCAATAAATTTCTGAGATGCGATAATAAATCCTTCTAGTTACATGTTGGAATAAAACATTAATAGAAATTTTGAATAAAGAATTCTTTGTAAGCTTTTAGATAAAAGAATATGTTTTTGTGGACAAGACAGAAAAGGGTTTATGGCATAAGATATCCTTTCTCCGAAAACTTTTCCCTTCCACCGGTAAGGAAGGGCAGAGGAAAGCCTCAAATTTGCTAACCAATGCCTTAGACAATTTTTGTCACGCCATTATTTTAGAAGTTTTTTTTGGAAATATTTTCAACTATAAATAGCCTGTAATACTATAGCTGAGAGTTAGTCCTTACTTGTCCGATCGTACTGGAGTCGTCTTGCACGCTCTTAGTTAGTCAGTCAAGTGAAGTGCTTTAAAAATGTCTCTTCGTATAATTTTGGTGGAATTTTTTAAAGTGAGTTGCAATTTGGTCAAACACTTTAATGGGCAAGTGTTTGTAGAAATGTTTAATGAGCGGGAGTTTGTAGAAGCAGTGACAAACGACGAAGAGGCGAATTATAAACTTTTCAAACGTTTCGCGGCTAAGTGCTCCAGTACCCTGTTATGCGTTATGCATGAACTGGGTTACTGCAGGAGAAACGAAAGACTGGTGAACATTATTTCGGAGATATTAGAAATGCGTGGAGGTTGGAGTCACGAAGAAGAAGATGCAGGAAGAGGCCATATAGCGCGATTCATGCGTCGTAACGGAGGAACAGGTAAGTGTTAGAAATAAAATATGTACCTTAAAATTTTAATATAGCGGAGTTTATTATTAAAATTTAAATTAATTTAATAGTGGGGAACCGTATTGCCGCTGTCCAACCGGTCCGACGAGGACAGAGACGTCGTGCGGAAGAGGACATTGCTGAGGAGGCAGTACCAGCACGTAAGTTGGAAATAATAAAATTAATTAATTATTAAAAATAACGATTATTATAAATATTAAATTTTATAGGAAGAGCTAGAATTGTGGCACCACCACCCGCAGACATCCCCGTCATCGATTTATCTTCTGGTAAGAGACTAATAATAACACGTAAAAGCTAACATTTACAATATTAGTATAATAAAAAAATATAATTTATACTGTTTTAGATGATGATGAAGAAGAAGAAGCAGAACAAGAAGAAGAGGAGGTGAGAATCGTGAGCTCACCCGATTCGGCCGTGTTTACGCCACGTAAGTTTCAAAAAATAAGTTAAGATAAAAATTTAGCAGCGAATAAAAGAAATAACGAAATGTTACATTTTACCAGGAAGGGAAGAATCGCAATTAGATGATGTTTTCACTCCGGGCATCGACGAGGCGATCGACAGAATATTGATGGAATCCGAGGAGGAGGAGGAGGAGGAGGAGGAGGAGGAAGAGGAAGAGGAAGAAGAACAAGAACAAGAAGAAGAAGTTCGAAACGCAGAAGAGTCGCAGGAGGTGATGGACGAGGTGGAGGAGGAGGAGGAGGAGGAGGAGAATGAAAATGATACCGATGACAATGACGACGACGAGAGATACGCACCTAACGATTATGAAGGTAATAATATTTATCTATTATATTTTTATTTCCGTAATTTATTTGTTGTTCTAATCACAAGTAATTATTTCTCATTAGATGTTTCTTACTCCCCGGTTCGACCTTTGTCTCCGGAAAATTAATAAGAGACAAATATTTAAAAAAGAACGTCGACCTACGCTAATAATAAAAGCAACTAAAGATGAGTTACCTTAGTATGCTCTATCGCGGTCGTAAAAAAATTTTAACTCTTTAAACGTAATATAATTCATTATTATATGAGACTAAGTTTTTTTAATTTTTTAGTACAGTCGGGAGGAGGTGGTGCGGACCGTCCTACCGCTGCTGTTGCTCCGAACACTGATGATGATGATGATGATGATTTGCAAACGCAGAGTGCTAGCGAAGAAGAGGAGGAGGAGGAGGAGGGGGAGAATACTGATGCTACCGACGCTGACGGATCTCAATCGCAGAGAGACGAAGAGGTGGAGGGGGAGGAGGAAAATACCCCCGTGGAGAGGGAGCAACAGGAACATCGGGAACAGGCACGTCAGCAGGATCACCATCAGTATCAGCAGCATCACCAGGTCGGGCAATTTAATTTTATCGAATTAGTGGCAGAAAACGCGCGTCAGTTTAGAAATTTCCGAATACTCGGTAGGGATGCCAGTTTTCGAGTACGTCCGATACCCGAAGGCGACGATACCGTGCGTTGGCTAGAAAACGCGTTCCGCGAAATTCACGCGTATGCGTTACGTTCGACTGGGCCGGGAGATTACGTAGGATTATTGTTGGAGTCGGCGGAACTAACGCACGGTCCGGCGGGGTTATCGTTTCGCCCGGCACAAGACTTAACTCCCGAAAACATATGGGATCTCGTGAGCTCGATCGCGCAAAGTAACGGGGGAATACCGCAAGATGCCGGACTTCCTCGCTTCAGCGTGAATTAGCGTTGGAACTAGTGAGGAACGCCGGTGTTACGATACCCGAAGACGGGTGCGGAATTCCCGAGGTCGCACGTTTTCAACATTTTCTCGCAAATGAAAATATAGCCATAATTGTATATAATTCCAGCAACTTTGGTAGCGGCGAGAATCCTTTGTACGACGGTAGTGAATTCCTCGCCTCGTTAAAACGCGAACCTACGTGCCGTTTAAATATAATGTATTACGAGCGTTCGCACCATTACAATCCGATATTAAATTTGAATGCTGCCGCCGGTACTCAAAAAAGATTTTGCGTGTCGTGCAACACTGCGTATCGTAAAGACAGAGGACATCGCTGCTCCAAAAAATGTCCGCGTTGTTACGCCACACCCTCGTGCGAGAATCCCGAAGTGGAAATTGTTAAGTGCGCGACGTGTAATAGTGCGTTTTTCGGAAACTCGTGTTTCGAACGTCATCTCGCGCAAAAATCTTACGACGGTAAATCGCTCGCGAGCGTCTGCAGTTTCGTGAAAATTTGCGAAGGTTGCGGGCGATTCGTCAAGAGAGGTTCGTGACACGAATGCGGCGTTTCGTATTGCAAGACGTGTTGTCCGTTGCAGTCCGATAATCATTTATGTTTTATGCGGCCTCTTAGACGTAATGCCGACGTAAACGAAGACCCGGGCGAGGGTACGAGTACTACGCTGGCACGGGGAGAGGTATCGCTTGGTAACAAAAATGTCGGCGCGGATGCAACGAACAACCGTAACAGCAAAAAAGAACGCGTCGCATTCGTGTTCTATGATTTCGAAACGCGTCAAGACGAGACGCTCGAAGGTACGGAGAACGTGAAAATTCACGTACCGACTCTCTGCGTCGCGCATCAGATTTGCGAAACGTGCGCCGCGATAGACGACATGTCGGAGCGATGCCGTTGGTGCGGAGTGCGCGAATTTATATTTCGTCGTAATCCTGTAAAAGAGTTCGTCGACTTTGCAACGCGAACAACGAAATGTTACAAAAAAATTATTTGCATCGCGCATAATGCGAAAGCGTTTGACGCGCAATTTATCTGAAGTATTTAGTCGAAAATACGGAACAGACCGAAGAGTCACAAGTAATTTTAAACGGAACGAAAATTGTCGTGATGACGGTCGGACATACAAAATTTATCGATAGCTTAAATTATATGCCGATGAAATTATCCGAATTACCTAAAGCTTTCGGGCTGCAGGATACTTCGGATAAAGGCATTTTTCCACATTTGTTTAACACCCGCGAAAATCAAGATTATATCGGTCCGATACCCGACACACGATATTTTTCTCCCGAGCATATGAAACCGGAAAAACGCGAATGGTTTCTTTCGTGGCACGCGGAGATGACGCGTAACAATTTTATTTTTAACTTTCAAAGTGAAATTATTAAATATTGCCGTAACGACGTGAATATTCTTCGACGCGCGTGCATGGCTTTCAGTCCATCGAGGAATGCACGACTATCGCTTTCACGTGCATGAGAGTTTTTCGCAAAAACTTTCTGCGCAAGGAGGAGATAGGAGTCATTCCTGCGAGGGGATATAGATTCGCCGATAATCACTCGCGCAAAGCTCTACAGTGGTTAGTGTGGAAGGAGCGCGAGCTCGGACATCCCATAATTCACGCAGGGCGAGGACGCGAGCATAAAATCGACGGCACGCGCGTTGACGGGTATTACGAGACGCCGACTAATGACGACAACGATAACGAGACGCGACGTCACGTACTACAATTTCACGGTTGTTTTTGGCACGGATGTCCCACATGTTTTCAAGTGAATCGCGATAGAATACCTTCGACCGCGAATCGCGAGGACACGAGCGACGCGCGCTACGAACGAACACTCGCGATGACATGTCGTCTTCGAAGTAGGGGGTACCGCGTGACGGAGATGTGGGAGTGCGCTTTCGACCGTGAGTTGCGTGAAAATAAGGCGATGAAAGATTATCTAGAAAATCATCCATTACTGAAACACGCGCCACTCGATCCTCGCGACGCGTTTTACGGAGGCCGCACGGGGAACATCGCCACCCGACGCGAAATTCGGGGTACGGAAAAAATACGTTACGTGGACGTATGCTCTCTGTATCCGTACGTATTGAAAACCGGTGCTTTTCCGATCGGTCACCCCGATATTTTGATCGGTGAAGAATGTCGAGCGTTAATCGGAACTGCACCGAATTATAATTTTGATTCGCTCGAAGGACCGCGCGATCTTTTTCACCCGGTACTCCCATATCACGTACGCGGAAAATTATTGTTCGCGTTATGCCGTAGTTGCTGCGAAACGTTCTCGCAGGCCGCGTGCACTCACGATAACCCCGCCGATCGTGAATTCGAGGGTACTTGGGTATCCGTCGAATTGAGCAAAGCCGTCGAGAAGGGATATCGCGTGACAAATGTGAGCGAAATATGGCAATATAAAGTTGCGCGATATGACCCCGGTACTCGGCAGGGCGGTTTGTTCGCCGAATACATAAATACATTTTTAAAATTAAAACAAGAAGCTAGTGGGTGGCCGAGCGATTGCCATGATGACGAGACGAAAGAACGATACCTGCGGGAATACGCGGAAACCGAGGGTGTTGTTCTCGAAAAGGACAATATCGTCCGGAATCCTGGCCTGCGCTCGGTCGCGAAACTCTGTTTAAATTCTTTCTGGGGGAAATTCGGCCAGCAAACCAATTTGCCTAAGACCGAGGTCGTGAGATCTTGTCAGCGTTTCATGACTTTGCTCACGAGTCCCGAGCACGAGATAATCGACATATTACCCGTCAACGACGAAGTGATATATGCTTCGTGGCGGCTACGAGAAGAGGCCGTCGTGGCTTCCCCGTTGACAAATGTCGTGATCGCGGCGTACACGACTGCACAAACGCGCCTAAAATTATACGAATATTTAGAAGCATTAGATAGGCGCGTTTTATATTACGATACCAACTCTTGTATATATTTAAGTACAGGCGATCCGAACGAGTACGAACCGCGAACGGGTAACTTCCTCGGCGACATGACGGGCGAACTCGAGAGCTATGGTCGCGGAAGCTATATCGAGTCGTTCGTGTCGGGTGGGCCAAAATTCTACGCTTATATTGTTCGTACGCCGGACGGACGCACTGTCGAGTCGTGTAAAGTAAAAGGTATTACTCTAAATTATAAGAATTCTTTACTTGTTAATTTCAATAGTATTAAAAACTTAATAATACAAAGAGAGAGAGAGAGGGTAGAGGAGAGGAAGAGGGAGCGTCGTCGGCGGGGACGGCAATAAATCTGCGTTTCAGTGCAATTCGGCGTACCGCGTTTCACGAAATTATAACTCGCGAAGAAACGAAAACGTGTGCACCGGTATTGGTAAAACGTAGATTTATCAATAATTGTTATTCACTTTCGTACGGTTACGTGGAGTGAATAACTTTTTTTCCTTCTTCTTATTTAATGTTAAGTTAGGCTAACGAGTTTTCTGCCACGTTAGGGTAAAAAAAATGTTCTCATATTATATTGTAAATAGTTTTTTAATTTTGTAAAAATAGTTGTAAGTGTAAAAAGATTTTTGTACATATGTAACTAAAAATATAATGTAGCAATATGTAAATATATTCTCTGCGTTTAAATATAAAATTTTTAAAAATTTATGCTTTCTTTCCTCAGAAAATTTCTGAAAAAATAAAATATTTTTACATTTAAAGCGTAAATAGTTGTGTATCATATAATTTTTCCCCACCTTTTCCCCGCACTTATTTTTCCGTCACACTTTTTATCCTCCGCTCGGAGCATCGCGTACAAGCTCGTCGATCGCGATGCTCTTGCTGCGGATTCGTAATAAGCTCAGACATGGGTGATAAGCTTATGCCCACCGCGGCGCGCGAATCAGCTGATCAACGGCCGCGGTGATGTTCGCTCGCGCGAGCGTTTGCGGGGGTACGCTGGTGCGCGCGTTCGCCGCCGCCGCCGCCGCTGTTGATTACCTTATTACCCCCTCCCGCCCTCTACTCTTCAAATTATTTTTTTTGAAGTCACGCGCGGAATTCGAGTCAATCATTTCGCAAAATGGACTTGCGCTGGAAACATCCCTGGACGTCGATCGTGTGTGGACCCACCGGTTGCGGGAAGACAATCTTCGTGAAAACCTTTCTCCGACAATTATCTCACATGTCCGACGTACGTTTCGAGAGAGTTTTGTTTTATTACGCGGAGTGGCAGGAGGCTTATCGTCAATTACAATACGACGCGCGCGAGGAAGCATCGACGAAGAAAAATATAATTGAATTTCGCGAGGGATTGCCACGTCCGGAAGATTATTCCGCCGATCCGCTTTCCCCTAAACTGGTGATAATCGACGATCTTATGAGAGAATCGTCATCGAGCGACGCGATCGTGGATCTCTTTACCAAAGGCAGTCATCATAAGAATCTCAGCGTAATTCTCATCTCGCAAAATCTTTTTCATCAAAGACGCGGGCAACGCAATATATCGCTCAATGCAAATTACATCGTGGTTTTCAAGAATCCTCGCGATCGTGCGCAAATTCGTCATTTAGCGCGTCAAGTCTTTCCCAACGATCCAAAGTTTCTGGAAGAGGCATACTACGACGCCACGTCGAGGCCGCACGGATATCTATTATTCGATCTGAAACAATCGACTCCGGACGAATATCGATTTCGAACGTGCATCTTTCCCGACGATACGGCACATTTCGTCTACGTACCGCGTAGATCATTTTCCAACGGTTACGTATAAAAGACGCGCACTAGCGCTCACGCTGGTCAGTCGTGTAATTTTCTCGCGATGGAAAAGAAAGAAAATAACGCGAAATCAGACAGAGCGACGAAAAACGCCAGACGCTCGATCGGAAAGAAAAATATCTGTCTTCTCGAGGCGTTGTTGTATTTGAACAAAAATCAACGCGCGACCTTCTTACGGACCGCTGACGATAAATTAATACGGTGTATCTGCGAATGTGTGTTCAACACGCTCAAAGGTAACGTGCAGCTCGAGCGACGTGAAAAAAATCGATTGAGCAAATACAAAGCGACACTGCGACGCATCGCGTCAAAATGCAGTAATTTGAAGACTAAAAGAAAGCTGTTGGTATAACGAGGCGGATTCTTACCCTATATTATCGGACCTATATTAGCCGCTTTACTGTCGCGGATTATCGGCGGCGGTAGAGATTAAAACGCGCGTTATGGAAAGGGCAAAGAAGATGGTTTTGATCACTACGGAAAATCTCGAAAGAATGCAACGCCAATTATCGCAACAATCGCTCCCCACTGCGTTCGCCGTCGTCGGTAGCGAACGAACGATTGAAAACAGCGAAAATTCGGAGAACGCCAAAATTTCCGTGCGTACACCTGGAACACCTCTATCGCGACTCGATGCGGAGATGAGTCACATTCTTAATTCACCCTTGTCACTTGACGTCGGGGAGAAATGGAAAAATTATAAAGAGGCACTTTGGCGATATCTTCACTTTGTTCGTGTAGCGCGAAAGCGAAATCGGGACGCGCGCAACGATGAAGAGGACGAAAATGTGGAGAACGATATTCGCCGTGACGACAACGACGACGACGTCGACTACGAAACGACGACAACGCGCAATCTCGAATCGGCTTCACACTCTAGCGGTATTATGGCGAAAAATGACGTCACTGCCGTCACGTCGAACGAGCGTAATTTTGATATGTCGAAAAGCGCTAAAAGAATACTGGATGGCGTACCAAAAACTTATCGCGCGAATGCTCGCTTACTGTTAAAGTATTTGTTCGATAAAGCAAATCCGAGTAGAATTAGCTGGAACGAAGATGGAGTCGTGACTATAGACGGCAGCGTTATAAAAGATTCGAATATCGACGACCTGATAAACGAGGCTATGCGCGAAAGAAAAACCGTGAAAGCAACGAGGAGACTTCAGTTCGCACGATTACTTCGCGTCTTAAACGTCCCCTCGGCACTAGTAAGAAATAAGAAATTATTAGCCGCTAGTTCTTTGAATATCGCGACATTTCAGCCTCCCAGGAGTTCCACACCGACAGAGACACCGAAAAGTACCGTTGATTCGCAGCAGGCGACGAAAAGACGCTTACTCGATTGGAGTAAACAGAAATGACGGAACTTGAAAAATTCTACTACGATCCGCGACATTACGCGGGCTATTCGGCAACGGATAATCTGACGCGCGCCGCTAAACCGAATTTCTCCCGTAACGAAGTCACGCGTTGGCTCGAAACGCAAGACGCTTACACGTTGCATCGTCCATCGCGCAGAAAATTTTCACGGTTGCATTACACCGTGACGAATATCGACGATCTGTGGGAGGCCGATTTGATCGAACTCCGAAATCTCAAAAGTTACAACGACGGATATTCGTATCTTCTGGTGATTATAGACGTACTTAGTAAGTATGCCTGGGTAGAACCGCTACGAGACAAAACGAGTAATCACGCGACGACGGCTTTCCAGCGCGTGCTCTCGAAAAGCGACGGGCGCGTACCGGTATACTTACAAACGGACAAAGGTAAAGAATTTATCGGGCGTCCGTTGCAAAAGTTTCTGGAAGAAAACGACATTCGTTTTCGCGTAGCCCGTAATCCGGATGTCAAAGCTGCCGTCGTCGAGCGCTTCAACAGAACGTTGAAGGAGCGAATGTGGCGCTATTTTACGCATAAAAATACGCGGCGCTACGTCGATGTTTTGCAGGATATCGTAAGCGCTTACAACCACACCCGTCATTCCTCCATCAGAATGCAGCCGGCTGTCGTTACGAGAGAAAACGCTCGTGTCGCGCGCGAAAATATAGTTCGACGATGGAGGAAGAGCGAAAAAATGAAACGTGCACGAAAAGCTAAATACAGCGTCGGAGATCTCGTTCGCGTCAGTAGAACAAAAGCTACCTTCGAGAAAGGATACGAGGCGAGGTGGAGTGAAGAGATATTTCGAATTCACCGCGTTCTCGAGTGGCGTAAACCACGCGTGTACGAACTGAGCGATTTAGCGGATGAGGTCATAGACGGTATTTTTTACGAACAGAAATTAGCTAGAGTTGAGAAAAACTTGCGGGAAGAAAAGTTTATCGTCGATCGCGTGATAAAGACCAGGGGACGTGGAGCTAATAAACAGGCATTAGTTAGCTGGCGCGGTTATCCCAGCAAGTTCGACTCTTGGATCCCCGCTTCGAATTTAACTTCTCTTCTTCAAGATAAGGGACGACCAATTTCTCATGGTTCTTCCGAGCAATAGCAGCATGCGCTATTTCCCAGAAAATAGAACCTCGTCATTCGTTACGGAATTACCTCAAAATGTACACTTACACGGCGAATGGGAAGTAGCGCTTAGCGAGAATCAATTTCCCAGTACTCTTTCACACTTACGCTATCATGAAAATGAAATCTTCTTCTTCGATACTAAACCGGGGGAGAAAGAAGCACAGCTGGTGAGGAAAGGCACAATATGGTACGGTCTTTACAAAAATACCAGAGAACTTATCTCGGCGATTAATACCGCGTGCAAACAAGCTGACTCGCACTTTTATTTGGATCAGCAAGAGAAGACTGGAGGAAAAATCCTCATCAGCATTACCTGTAACGCAAGCGAATGCGATCTGATACATCATATGAGCGTTTCCGATACTCTTCTACAAATACTCGGTTTAGGTCATGCTCTTCTCAATAATCCCGAATACTATGGCGAATTTTCTGTCAGACGCGACGCAATTTATCCTATTTCCAAAAAACCGTTTACTGCAAATTATATTAAACTTGGTCATATTACCGAAAATAGAGGTGTGCGCGAAACAGCTTTCTATAGTCGTGAACCTTGTAGTTTGCAGCGCGGTATTCCAGATAAAATGTTCGTTTATTGCGATATTTGCGAGCCTTATGTAACAGGTGACGTGCAAACACCTCTTCTCCGAATAGTGCCGGTCGAGACATACCGCTATAATCACGTGGACGTTTACGGAACGAATCAGGTGAAACATTTCTCTCCGCTGCATTATATACCATTACGCAAAACAAATTTCCGCACGATTGAAATAGATATAAAAGATCAACTCGGAAAAAATATACCATTCGAATCCGGGACGCTGACGGTGACATTGCACTTTAGACGTTTCCAGTAACAACGCGGTGTATCGTCGTCGAAAAAAATAAAAATTAAATTCAGAGCCATGGACTACGAATATTACGATTCACATCAGAGTGGACGAGGCGGAGGAATTCCACGAGTTTTCGTCGGAGCATCCTATCAACGAGGTCATGGAATCGGTAGTTTTCTCGGAGGATTATTCAGAAAGGTGCTGCCTTTCCTAAGTAGAGGCGCGCGAGCGGTCGGTAAAGAAGCTTTACGCGCGGGTATCAATGTGATGCAAGATGTCGAAAATGATACGCCGTTGAAGGAGGCGCTCAAAACTCGCCTCAAGGAATCGAGTGGAAATCTTAAAAGAAAAGCCCAGGAGAAGATAAGCAGCATGATGAAGGGATCGGGGTATAAAGTAACCGCAAGAAATCCAGCGTTTCAGTTTCCCTTCGGCAACCACGACAGTCGCGTCGCAGTTCGTAAACGTCGTCGTCCTCAAACGGACAAAAGAAAATCGTCAAAGAGCAAGAGGAAGAGAATAACGATCAAAAAATCATCGAAGAAGAAGAAGAAGACTCGTGCTGTAAACAGAAAGTCATCTACCACTACGAGACAGCGTCATCGTCGAGTTAGCGTCAAGAAAGGCAGCGTATCCGACATATTCTCTTAATCGTCGCGCGCGCACGAACCAAGAATTCAAGGAGCGGAGGAGGAGGATAAGCATGTCTTTTCTGCACACGCACTCGAGTGAGTGTTTAAAGAGCGAACTCGATTTCTTCTTATTACCGCCCACTCAAACTAGTATCGAGAGCTCGCAATGGATCTATTACAAGCCCATAACTTCCCTCGGGGACGACGCGCCTATAGAATTCGTCATACCCGGTCACGGGGACCTGGACCTCACGCACACCATGTTGAGTCTTCGCATACGCGTAGAAACTTCTCCCCTAGCAGGCGGCGGTGGCGACGGCCAAACAAGTACACCAGGCGGACCTGCGTTCAAAGTAGGCCCTGTAAATCATTTACTGCATTCCATGTTCAATCAAATCGACGTATATTTCAATCAAAAGCTCGTCTCGCCCCCAAACAACGCCTACGCGTACCGCGCGTACATAGAGGCGTTGTTAAATTATTCTTCACCCGCAAAAACTTCCCGTCTGACCTCGTGTCTGTGGGACATGGATACCCCCGGACTCATGGACGCACTCGTAGATTCAGAAACACCAAATCCGGCTCTCGTGAGACGCGCTCGTTACATTCACGAGGGACACGCGCTAGATCTCATAGGTCATCTTCATTGCGACGTTTTCAATCAAGATAAATTTTTAATTAACGGTGTGGAGGTTAGAATGAGACTCGTTCGTTCGAAGGATTCGTTCTGCCTTATGGAAAATACTTCGACGTCGAAAATACGCATTCTAGACGCCAGTCTTCTCGTGAGAAGAGCAAAAATAAGCCCTGGCATTTTACTCGCGCATGCGAGAATGTTGAGCAAAACTACCGCCAAATATCCCCTTACGAGAGTCGAAGTTAACACATTTACGATTCACGCTGGTCTCGTAGGAGAATCGATAGACAATGTAATACTCGGTCAACTGCCGAAACGGTTAATAGTCGGTTTTGTCGATAACAGAGCGTTTAATGGCGATAGAAAATTAAACCCGTTTAATTTCAAAAACTATGGTATAAATTTCTTTTCGCTGTACGCCGACGGTATACAAATTCCCAGTAGACCGTTACAGCCAAGCTTCTCGAGAGACGAGCCACTCTACGTCGAAGCTTATCACACTCTCTTTTCGGGAACCGGCATACACTTTTTAAACGAGGGTAATTCCATAAGCAGAGAAGATTACGCCGAAGGATTCACACTTTTCGCCTTTGATCTTACACCCGACTTATCCGCCAATGGTGCCGGCCATTGGAATCTTGTGAAACATGGCAGTTTACGATTAGAAGTGCGATTTGAAAAAGCACTTACCACTACCGTTAATTGTATCGTTTACGCCGAGTTCGATAATGTTCTAGAAATCGACTCCTCTCGTCAAATCATCGTCGACTTTGCCGGTTAACTTTATTTTTATCCCACCACTATATATTTTACCCATCGCCATTTTCCTGCGTAAAGTCTTGTGAAAAGAGAGAGATTCAGTTTCACTCGAGACACAGACGTCGACGCTTCGCTTGAAAAAATAGAGAGTGCATTTTGAACTATGGATCTGACCATCGACATACAAGGTTTCCGTGATGTCAACGGAAAGTTTATTCCGAAAGAAGTCGCAGTTGTCGCGATTAACGCGGCGATCGCCGGACACTGGATTATCTCGCCACCCTATCCATTTGACGATCTACCCGAAAAGTCAAGACGTGAGAATAACTGGCTTTCGCGAAATTATCATGGAATCGAGTGGTTCGATGGTGAAACCGATCTCAAATGTTTCACGCTACATCTGCGAGAAATTACGCGACAAGTGCGCTACATCTACTGCAGAGGCGTGGAAAAGGCTCGTTACTTGAGTCAACTACTTTCCAGAAACATATATAATCTGGAAGAAATTTCTCCACCGTTCAAAAGTTTACTGGAGGCCCGAGAGTACAGACAACGCTGCACACATCACGGATTTCGTGTTTCGACTACGGACAAAATTGCTTGTGCGTTACGTAACGCTTTTAAATTGAAACGCTGGCTAGTCTTGCGAGACAACAGCGAATGCAGCAGCAGCAGCAGCAGCAGCAGCATCAGTAGTAGTAGCAGCAACAGCATCGACTCGAGCTACGATACTAATCTCTCTCACGTAAATTTGGAGACAAGCGACGACGACGACGAAGGTGAAAAAACCGACGGTGACATCGCTATAAAAAAAATAAAGCAGTGGCAAAAAAATAACGAGACAGAAGAGAAAGAGGAAGGAGAAGTAGCAAAAGCCTATTATTCAATAGCGGGTGTAAGAAAAGAATACATCTTCAATAACTTGCCGATACGCCCGTCACCAACCAAGAACACTAGTGCGACAACTCCGAAAAAGGTAAACTCCGAAATTATACAAATAATTCCTCTCGTGCGATCACCACCTCGCTGTGTAAAAAATGAACTCGCTAGAAATCTTACAAGCGTTGCATCATCTCAGTGTCAGATATGCGGGTGTCTATCCTGCCGACAGACTGCCGAGGGTGTGGACGAGGTCGACAGCCATCGTCGCTAACACGGACGATCACGATCGACCTGGGCAACATTGAGTCGCCTTTTACACCGACGAGCAAGGAGCAGGAACGTATTTCGATAGCTACGGGCTACCGCCTTTGGACTCCAGATTCCTCTTACGCCTTCGTCGGAATTCCACTACGCATCGATGGAACACCGCGACGCTACAAGGAACGCTCTCTCAAACTTGCGGACAATACTGCTGTGTATTTTTATATTTCATGTGTAGCGGTTATAATCTCAGCCAGTTTCTTAATCTGTTTAGTGACAATTGCGAGCGCAATGATCGTTTGATTGTAAAATTATTTCGTAACATTTTTCTTCATAATAAAAGCGTATGCGTAAAACCTCACGCTGAATGCTGTTAAAAGTACATGTTCAGGCATGTACTTTTAAGAATAATTAAAAAATACTTATTCCCTCGTATCAATGTATTATTTTATGTAATAAACATTGTTTGTATCTTCAACCCCCTCCCGACTATTTATTCATTCCTTTTTCTTTTACGTTAAAATAATTGCATCACGTCACAAAGCGAACCTGTCCGTTCCTATTTTACAGCCTCATTTCCGCTGGAAATAAGTCTTACCTAGGCAAATCTTAGAAACCAAGCGTATTTGATTATTTTGAAAACTCTTTGTTCAGCCCCAAGTCCTAAAAGAACACGGTCATAAATTATAAAAACTTTTCGATGCAAAAAAGAATTGGGTTGCGTCACGTTTCGGTACGACGGTCATAAATCATAAATACTTTTCGATACAAAAAAGGGTTGGGTTGCGTCACATTTCGGTACGGGTCAAGTCGTTTCTGTCTTTACACCCTTCCCCCTCCCCTTTCGTGGCAAGACACTCTTAAAAATTCCACTTTCCGTTTTCGGCATCTTAGCATCATATCCTTATTTGAGCTTAGCGTCGTCTACCACGTGCCCCACCAAAATGGCGCTGGTCGGCTCTTCCGCTATTTTCCCGCGTGACTTCCGCGTCGTCCACCACGTGCAGGCCCAAAAAGACGCCGGGCACTTTAGGCGGGGGCAGCCAATCAGACGCTGGGTAGGTATGGGATATCCAATCAAAACGCGCCATTTAGTTACTATTTTGAATCCGACATTTTTGTTTCGTAGTCGTCCACCACGTGCAGTCCCAAAAAGTCACTAGGCACTAGACACCCTAGGCGCGGGAGAGCCAATCAGACGCTTGGTAGGTATGGAGTATCCAATCAAAACGCTCCATTTGTAGCCGCCATTTTTGACT
Organism: Temnothorax nylanderi; assembly: GCF_030848795.1. NCBI lineage: Eukaryota > Metazoa > Arthropoda > Insecta > Hymenoptera > Formicidae > Temnothorax > Temnothorax nylanderi. The sequence goes on along the minus strand of NW_027249752.1, from coordinate 22,640 downwards.
TGTAATCTCCCACCACGCGCTACCCTCTCAATGCCGCCAGACACCTCAGGGGGGAGGGCCAATCAGACGCTGGGTAGGTATGGGGTATCCAATCAAAACGCGCCATTTAATTACCTCGTTACCCCCACCCCTCACGCGGCAGCCAATCAGAGCGCTCCGAGGTCACGTGGGCAGACCGTCTGGCCACGCCTCTGGCGCCGGAGGGGTCGGTGGTGGGGGTTTGTTTTGACGCCCCATACCTACCCACTTACTACTATCGGGAAAAACAATAGCATAACGATTTTACAATCTAACCGTGTCGCACTATTTATTATATTGTTGTCCAAAGTCGCAGTGCGCACATTTGTTGATATGTCACAAAAAAGAAAGTACAGTTTTGCGAAAATCAAAGAGACAAAAGTAGTGGAATATGAGGGATATCATTTCCATCTCAATAAATCCTATGCAGATACGATGTGAGGAGAAAACACGATACAGACATTTTTTTATTCATTTACACAATCAGCATAAAAGAACATTGAATTATATCTGGTGTATTTAATTGTAAATAATTTTTTCGCAGGTATTACGAATGTAGTTTTCGCAAGAACAAAAATGTGCAGTGCTTAGCACGATTGAAAGTTGTAAATGGTCAATACATTTTAAGTGAAAGACACAAAGAGCACGAAAAACCACTTCAATTGAGTGATATTAAACAAGAAATTGAAGCATCACAATCTTTTGAAACGACAAGAGAAATAAAAAATAGAATTATTTCAAAGTGAGTTAGAAACGATAAAATAGAAATTAATAAGTTGTTGTGATGAAGACTAGCTGCTATGTTTATAATTCGTAATTTGTACATTTATTTCTAGACACGATCATTTACTGAATTTGACAAACATTGCAAACGTGGAAAAAGCAATAGAACGTCATAGAAAGCAAAACATTGGACGGATTCCACAAAATCTCGACGGATTACGTAGTTGCTTGGAAAACGAAAATTGGAAGCAATTGCTGAAGATAGATGAAGCAGATTCATTTCTTGTAGAGTTTGTCATTAAAAATAACGCAACAAAAGCGGTTATTTTTATTGACAAAACTTTGTCAGATTTGATTACAAATGTCAGTAATAAAAAATTGACCATTTTTGTTGATGGGACGTTTGCCACTGTACCCCAACTTAAAATTACTAATTGTCAATTGTGGACAATTGTCATTAGACACGATAATAGAGTAAGCAAAACAATTAGATCATTAGTTTATCCTTTAAGTAATTAGTTCCTTTAATCGCAATAGGCACTCTATATTGTATGTAAGTATATAATTAAATATAATAGCTTTTAAATTTTTCAGACATTTCCAATTGTGTATGCCATAATGGAAGGACGCACTGCACAAAGTTACGTAGATGTGTTAAGGAAAGTCACGAATGTTTTGAAAGTAATACCTGACACAGTAATATCTGACTTTGAAAAAGCCGAACAAAAAGCTTTACAGACAGTTTTCCCCAGGGCTACAATCATTGGCTGCTTCTTCCATTACAGTCAGGTAATAAAAAATAACAATACTTAATTAGCATGAAATGCACGTCAATTTTAATCGTGTTAATTTCTTATTACAGGCGTTAGTACATAAGGCTGACAAATATGGCATACTAAAAGGTGACGATAAAGAATTGGGTTGGGGTGCAACGAAATTACTAATATCTTTGGCTTTTTTACCACACACGTTAATAGAAGAAGGCTTTGAACTGATATCTACAATTATCTTCAACGATTGCACGTATTTGCAGTCATTTTTTCACTATTATAAACAGACATGGATAAACGGCTTTAAGCCCGATTCCTTCTCTGTTTTCCAACAAGTGCACAGAACTAACAATGTCTCCGAAAGACACAACCGAGAACTTCGGTCAAACCTGAGAAAACACGCGACAATTGTAGAATTTTTAGGTATATAGTGAACGCCTCTTTTTGCAAACATTTTTTCCCACACTATTTTTACTATTCTTAAAATACAATATTTTTTACAGTTTACCTTTCTGAGCACCAAAAGCGTATTCGGAGTTTCGCAAAGTATCCGAAATTTTGGGCACGAAGAATACGGAAAACCTTGAAAGATAAAGATGACAGCATATTACAAATTTGGAACGAAATAGAAAGTAATGAAAACTTGGACCTTCTATTAATTTTATATAAATTATCAGGACTAGTGGGAAAATAAAAATTTTCAAGTGAATTCATAAATTTATTTTAATATTCCCTATTCTTACTTTAATTATTGTTTCCTAGACTTGTGATTCCTTCATTTCCACTCCCAAACCCCATCCTTGCAGAGGCCAATATGGGCAACACATTCTGTTTGCTGAAAGATAAGAAACGTACACCAGTCAGCAGACTACATAACAAAGTGGCAATGAATATCGAACAGGTCTGTCGAAAGCGTTGATGACAGATTAACGGTAAACACCACAGTACCTTTGCTAGTGCAGACAATGTCAGTACATAGCTGGTACAAACAGCACATATGCTTCGTAGTACAGCAGCTTTGACAAACCTACTCTTGGTTTGTCGCGTCAATCTGTCGTCGTATTGTTAATGATAGATCTGCTCGATGTTAAGAGTCGTCTACAATACACGGAGTAAGCGTAGAGTAACGAGTAAGAGTAGGCAGGAGTAAGCATTAGCATGTTGTGTTGACAGGCTGTGATGCTTATTCCTGCCTACTCTTACTCCTTACTCCACGCTTACTCCGTGTATTGTAGACGACGCTTTACAATGTCATTTCAACTTTTGCTTACAATTTGGGCACACTCCAGAACACAGTAGGCTCAGAATTTGGCAGCCTCACTCGGCAGGGAATTGTTCTCCGGCTGTTAACATTCTGCAAGCGAATGGTTGGGTGGGAAGCTGGAACAAGAAAATTAATTCAAGGAAAGAATCGGTCCAACATTTACAATTACAAAGAGCACATAGGATACATAATCTTTTATTTTACGAGAATATTAAGTGCTTTCCATTTACATCAAAACTCAGATAAATCTCACTTCTATCTTTCTTCAACATTCATGTTGAAGAAAGACAGAAGTGAGATTTATCTGAATTTTGATGTAAATGGAAAGCACTTATTAGCTACTTATCTGATATGTATTTGTCTGATCTCCATTTACTTCTTTACTTATACACAATATTTATTATTTGACAGTTTGACACATATGCACGCACATGTCCGACTACGAGCTATCAAGAGACACGGTAGTGTCTCGCGCCAAGTACACGCGGAGCGAGACCGACCGTGACTCTTTTACGCGACGCGACGAGTTGCGAGTACTCGAGATGTTGAGATCTCATATAACGAGTGAACGGATCAAGTTTTAAGTAGGCTTGATCGATATCTTGGGTCGATTTGGGGGGGGTTTCTCTTATAATATTCCGCTACGTGCCCTACGAGCGGAAATATTGCGACGCAAAGTCCAAATGTGAAAATTTATTTTTAAGATACTACTTCTACTTCTACGTCGACCGTCTCTCATGCCATGCCATCATTTCATTGGCTGGAGTCGCGTCCTTTTCACTTTTTCGACACCAGGGCGGTGCTAGTATCGCCAGTTTCGATATGCACATTATACGTGTGTGTACACTGTGTACTGCGCGAGTGCAGATAGTGCGTTTAGCGCGCTGTCACACATCAGTCAGTTAACCTATCTCGAGAGATACGGTAGTACGCGCGGAGCGAGACCGACCGTGACTCTTTACGCGACGCGACGATTAATTCAAGGTAATTGTTTTATGTAATTATCCTATAATTATCTTATTCTATATATTACTGTTACTTATTTTATACTGTTTACTTTACTACGTTTACGTGAGTGTTTACATACAGGTTAACCTATATTATATATTGACGGCAGGGAGCTGATACTGAGATCAAGGAGCCTGTTCACACGAGGCGTTTCTGCAGCGTGATTGCGGCCGCGCGTTAACGTTTGCACGAGCCGCACGCTGTCGCGAGGTAAGGTGCGACAACGCGCGCATACGCGCGTACGCGAAACGGCAGTAACACCGTAATCGTGCCGGCGATATACTGAATTTGAATTGCTTTCTGGAGATTTCGTATCCCTACATCGTGTTACCACCGCTGCCGGAAAAGAAGGTTCTCTACGCTTGGCAGAAAGTGACGACTGACACGTTCGATCCCGACTTCGTTGATCGCAGAAGAGCTGGACTCGAGGTACGTTTCCGATTTGCAATTATAACAGTATCGTGCGATGAATGTTGTACTAACCTCAAAGTCGGAGCATCCTTGCTCACCGCTACGGGATCGACGTAAAGTTTTAGCGGATTTTAATCTTCCGAATTAGCGTCGCAACAATATTAGTCTTCCATTATCTATTGCCTCACAACTTTTCGATTTTAATATTCTGTAGCTGTATAGTTATTTGTACACAATCGTGATATTTATTAATATACATCAGATTGTTCATGTTTTTGTGCTGTTACAGTTCTATGATTTAGAGGAACTGTTTCGTAACGGTGGCCCCGTGCCAGATACAAATTACATATTCCTGGGAGATTTTGTCGATCGGGGCTACTATAGCTTAGAAACGTTTACTCGTCTGCTCACACTTAAAGCTAAATGGTCCGACAGGATAACGTTACTACGCGGTAATCACGAATCTAGACAAATCACGCACGTTTATGGATTTTACGGTAAGTGCGCAACGATACTTTCTTTTCTGGGCTTTTTTTTACATTTGTGTATAATGAAGCTTTGATTTCATTGGTCTCTTCATTTTCTGTTCTAGATGAATGCCAAAACAAGTACGGCAATGCTAATGCGTGGAAGTACTGTTGTAGGGTATTTGACTTGCTCACAGTTGCTGCCGTGAGTATTTGTATAAAAGATTTTTTATAACTTCACTTTTGATTACGCTCGAATAAAATTCTGTTTTAGTTAATTGATGAACAGGTTCTTTGTGTACACGGTGGATTGTCTCCAGCTATTAGAACACTAGATCAAATTAGAACGATTGAACGGAATCAAGAGATTCCACACAAAGGTATTAATTGTATAAAGTGATATGTCATTGCAAAAGTTACATAATAATTTAAAAGTTACATGACTGGATATTTACTGTTATTGTACAATAATAATAAAATATCGTTGCTTAATTGCCATATTACAGGTGCTTTCTGTGATTTGGTCTGGTCAGATCCAGAAGATGTAGAAACATGGACAGAGTCCGCGTGGTGCAGGCTGGCTGTTTGGCAGCAAAGTGACTTACATGTTCATGGAAGTGAATGATCTTAAACTCATCTGTAGGGCGCACCAATTAATTCAGGAAGGTATGTCTTTGCTCAAATATTTCTGTCGTAGATTTTTTTAATCTCGGAAGTATGTATTGATGACGCATATTTTTATCATGCAGGTTATAGGTACATGTTTAATGAAAAACTCGTCACAGTGTGGTCGGCCCCAAATTATTGTTATCGATGTGGTAACATAGACTAGTATCATGCAGTTCACGACAGTGGATCAGAGATCACCCGTGCTGTTCCAGGCAGTGCCTGATTCCGAGAGAGTAATCCCACCTCTAACGCCCACTCCGTACTTTTTGTGATCTATCTTAGTGGCTCTTCTGTACGGATGCGGAAGAGAAATGTCTGTGTCTAGACTCTACGGAATCACATGATTTGATCGGCCGGATCCAGGCTGGTACCATGACAGACCCACACATTCATGAGAATATATCACTGATTATACATATTACTCTAGAAAATTTTGATTCCCTTAAAAGAAATTATTTGATGCGTTCTACGATTAAAGTACGATACTTAGAGAGGACTGAATTGTCGTGTGATTGATCTTATTCAGGGAATGTTCTTTAGATTTTTTAAGAACTTTATCAGGTTTTACATGTTGTAAAGCTAACTTTTATATATCTACATAGTATCTGCCATTGCATCAGCCTGATTTTTGTAGCTCGAAAAAAAAAGAAAACGATATTTTGCATCAGAGCGAATGTGAACATTCTGTGGTCTAGACGCTTTTGCTGTCTACTATGTACATTCTGTAGAGCATTCATATCTCAGAGCAGCATTCTGGACTTTAATGTTCAAAAGACTAAGAGCTTTTAAATAATTTATGAGCGCGAATAACGCAAATAGTCCAGTGCTGTGTGTGAATATAAAAAGAAAATATATCACGTTTAAACATTCCGGCAAAAAGTACACTCTCTGAGTACAGTGAATGCTTCTCTGACATTACAATCGTTGTGCGTAGAATTCAGATTTATTAAAGCGTGAGCATATATAGTACTGTTAAGGTCTTCTTGAACATATAAATGATCTGTTGCTGGTTTAGGTACTGTGTGTGCTGCGTACCGTTCTTTTTTCTTCTAAATCTTCTAAATGCGCAATCGGTGTCCTTAGCAAGAATCGTAAATTCGGCTCTTTTTCGCCGAAGTACAAATAGCGTGTAGCAGTAGCCAAAGTTTTCCTGCTTAGGTAAGGAAATCCGGGATCGTTATAGCATCTGTAGAGAGTTGTCTTATTATTTTTATGTACATGACATTTTTTTACGCTTAATTTTAAGAAATTCCGAGCTCAAATATTGTCTTTAAACTACCTTGACACACATTGATGTTCTTTTCAAGAAAGATATCCACCGTTCGTTCGTCACACACACTTCTCTCTTCTATATATATATATATATATATATATATAGAATATACATATATATATATATATATATATATATATGTACAAAGCAATATTTTCAAATACTATTGCATCCTCCGAATCTTTGTACAATTTCCAATATCGTATGGCAAATCGCTGTCGTATTGAATAATCGTAATTAGCTAATTGTCATAAGTTCATTAATGTAGGGAGCAACTTGAAAAGAAAAAAAACCGAGACCCTTAGCAATGTGCCTCTAAATTAATAAGCGTTTGTGTAATATTATAATGATACGATATTGATATGACATAATTAATGGAAATGCACCGGCCATTGCGTATCATAAGCCTGAATTCTGACCATCGATTTTTGCTAGCTCACGATAATTCCTAACCGATCACAGACCCGACAAATACGGCATTGGCATTGTGGCACAGGCTGTCAAGTTGAGACTACTCTATTTTGAATTTTGTGATATAGACCGAAGGAGGCGTGTGCAATGGTCATGTCGATGTTTATAACGACTCTCCTTGTCGCACCATTCGAAGAGGTGTTTTGCGAAGACCCGTTATTCCAAGAAATGTAATAAACTTTTGAACAGTGCCTTCAGAACTATAACACGACGGTCTACTAGAAGTATAAATGCTTTCTTACTGACAGATAATCGATAGACGAACTAACATAAGGACGAAGAATCATACAAATATCAGAGCTTAACGGAGAATGTGTATGAGAAATTTTTTATCATCTTTTCTTTTTATTCTATTTCATAAGCCTTCCGCTATTGTTTTGGAACGAGCCTTTGCTTTTTCGCGAAACTTTTCTACGATATTTACGTTTTACGATTTTACTACCTTTTAGGTCTACTCTTACAATTTTACATCACGCGCGCGCGGTATATTCTCTATTTGTACTACATTTATTATAACGTACAATTACAATTGCGCGATACTTTACGCGAGTAATGTATTACATTAGGTAGAGAGGAGCGCATCTAGAACGAATTGGGACACGGAGCTTGCGTTACAAACTCGACTCGCTACATTTGCAGCCTCCGAGTCGTGAAACGGTTTCGCAATGACGGGAATGCCCTACGTGCGGTACGGATATCATTAGAAATCCTTAAAAAAAAAGAAAAGAAGTATTAGCCTCTGTATCTATTGGGGTGTTCGCGGCGTTTCGTTTACCGGAATGCTTCTGTCTGTGATCGCTTTAATCTTATCGAAGTGTCCAAGCGCTTGCAGCGACTCGATATTAATAATCGGTAAGCTCGCGAGAGATACAATGAAGTACTCTAACGGACAGTACATTAGGTAGTGCAATAAACAATACAATAAAAGTATTTCTTACTGAAATATTGACGTCTTTTATTCGTGCTATTTTATTTTATTAATTACAGCTAATCTCTCACTCTCTGTGTCTCACCCCACACTCTCACACTTCTCACGTTCTCGCACGCGCCGTTCAAAAGAAGTAAATCTACGACGTACACACACACACACACACACACACACACACACACAATATATCTTTCGAAAGTAGAGGTTTTAAGCTTTAAATTTAAACTTCGTTCATTTTTAACAAAGTTACAGCTGCTTGAATTTTGTTTTTAAAGATAAATTTAGTGTTCCTTTAATTTTTGTGAGAAATGTATAATTTACTTTTACTTAAATATTATTAATTTTTGTAAATAGTAAATTTATGTAAATAGTAATTTTTTGTAACGAATTACTAATTTGCTAATTCAATAAAAATTTAATTTGTTGTTATTGCTAATTTCGTGAATAATTAAAAAATAAAAAATAAAAATTTTTTATAGATCCTTGCTTAACACTAAAAAATGGGTGATATCAGTACAAAATTACCTTTTTCAAAAAAGGTAAAAAAAGGCGCCAAGTACACGCAATGTATTTTGTAAATTCAAAAATCCAATCTAAATGATAGCTTTATTTCTTCTTCACAAAATTATGTTACCTAACTTAACTCAAGTAACATGTATTTAAAAAAAAATGTGTAATATTTAATTTCTCCTTCACAAAATTATATTACCTAACTTAACTCAAGTGACATGTATTTCAAAAAAAGATATGAAATCTTTAAATTAAATTGCGCCAATTGCAAAGAGATTATTATATCACAAAATTGCGTTACCAAACTCAATCCAAGTGATACGTACCAACCTAAGTGGTAGTAGCCTTATTTCTCCTTAACAAAATTATATCACAAAATTGCGTTACCTAACTCAACCTAAATAAATAAATAAATTTTTCTTGTAAAAAACTTGGCGCTGCTTTTTTAAGGTCAATCCAGACAAATTTGCATAGCGCATAAACATAAGCGTAAGAAATTGATTGATTCATATATATGTGCAAAAGGAAATAGACCAATCTATCTCTTTATGCATATGCTTATGCACATGCAAGTTTGTCTGGATTGACCTTAAAAAAGCAGCGCCAAGTTTTTTACAAGAAAAATTTATTTATTTATTTAGGTTGAGTTAGGTAACGCAATTTTGTGATATAATTTTGTTAAGGAGAAATAAGGCTACTACCACTTAGGTTGGTACGTATCACTTGGATTGAGTTTGGTAACGCAATTTTGTGATATAATAATCTCTTTGCAATTGGCGCAATTTAATTTAAAGATTTCATATCTTTTTTTGAAATACATGTCACTTGAGTTAAGTTAGGTAATATAATTTTGTGAAGGAGAAATTAAATATTACACATTTTTTTTTAAATACATGTTACTTGAGTTAAGTTAGGTAACATAATTTTGTGAAGAAGAAATAAAGCTATCATTTAGATTGGATTTTTGAATTTACAAAATACATTGCGTGTACTTGGCGCCTTTTTTTACCTTTTTTGAAAAAGGTAATTTTGTACTGTACACACTACTGGAACAGTGTTACAAACCCGTAGAAATTATTACGACGCCCTTAGGGATTTTCGTTGGTACCAACGTTATCCCCTCTACTTTTTCGGGAAATTGTCGTGTAACCCATGAACCTGTCAAGAACATCTGCTTTGTGCCTCATGAAGAACACATGACGAAACCCCGTGGCATCGTCCTTGAAAGTCACGAAGTATTCCGCACCACCGAGAGATCGCGTCTGCATAGGCCCGCACACGTCACTGTGCACGAACTCGCCCGGTTTCCTTGCTACCTTTACTACCGGCCTGTCAAACGGTAGCTTGTGCGATTTTCCCAGATGACAGGCCTCGCAGAAAAGCTCCGAGTAGTCTTTCACGGTTACACCTTCTATGACACCGTTTCTCACTAATTCACTCAGTGACTTTCCGTTTATGTGGCCGAGTCGCTCGTGCCACACTTTGATTGTCTTTTCCGAAACGTTCAATTCTTTACGCACTTTTGGTACTCGCAAAAACAACCGGTAAATTTGGTTCGTTTGTCTCACTCTCGTTGTCGTGATCTCTCCGTCACGTTTAATCTTGACACTTGAGTCCTCAAAATTCACCGCAAAGCCTTTCACTGTGCACGCGCCGACAGAGAATTAGTTCTTTTTCACATTCGGTACTAGGAGAACATCGTTAATTGTCCCTTCCTCCCAGACGCCATCCACGAGCCTCTCGATTCTTATAGTTCCGACTCCTGTCACCTCACACACACCGTTGTCGCCTAGCGAGACACTGTCTCCCCGCGTTTGACGAAACTCTACAAACCAATCCTCTCGAAAGGTAATGTGTGCTGACGCGCCACTGTCGAGGAACCAGACATCTCTTACATCGGCACGCATCAACTGCTGCTCCTGGTCTCGTGTGGGATCTGTATACCGACTGTCACTCGCTGTTCGCGACTTACCATCCGTCGCGGACGTCGCTGCCACATACGCGCACGAACTTTTCGTCTGTCCTTGTCCATCGTTCGGCTTGTCCTTCGTTGGACACTCACTCGCGAAATGCCCTTTTTCTTGGCATCGATAGCACACTATGTTCTTTTTAGAACGCCGCTTTTTCTGATTGTCTTCGCCCTTCGTACCGGTGCCCTTTTTCTGCGCACTTTTTCTCGTAGCTGCTAACGCACTAACACTTTCACTCTCTACGTTTAGCCGAGATTCTTCGCGAATCAGCCTCTCTAACAGGTTGTCTACAGTCTGTCGCGCGGGATCCACACTATCTCACGCCGTAATGAGTGTGTTGTACTTGGTCGTTAGGCTCGCGAGAATTTTCGCCATTATTGTCAGATCGGACACTGCCTCACCGACATCGTTGAGTTGCCGCGCCATATTCTGCACCTTCGTCACGTGTTGCACGACCGAATCTGTCGGACTCATCTTGTACTCGTGGAATCGCTTCGTGAGAATCAGCTTGTTGGTTTCTGACTTCTGTTCGTGGACTTGACACAGCTTCACCCACATCTCGCGGGCGGTGGTACACATGATTACGCAGTCCAGCTGAGCGCTCTCTAGAGATGCTGCAATGATCGCCTTTGCTTTCGCGTTGTCTTTATTCCAGGCTTTCATTGTTACTGCGTTCGCTCCCTGTGCGTCTTCAGGTTTCACCTTCGTGCCATCTACTACGTCGAAAACTTCCGTCGCCTCCAGCACAGACTGAACGTGGAATTTCCACCCTTGGAAATTCGTCCCATCGAGTTTCCTCACATTTCTCGCGAGTTCGTCCGACATTTTCGCACTTGATTCTCTGTACGTTACCAGAGAACACTGCCACGCTTCCACGACGCTTTGCGGAAAATATGGCCGCCTTCACACAACCGCGTGCGCCACGGAAAAAATCCGCTCACGCTCCCTCGTTCACCTTTTCAGTCTTTTCACGCTGCTTCTACCTTGCGAGCTCTATTACGCGCAGGTAGGGTGTCTGGGCCCATAACCTGTTAACTTTAGCACGATAATTTATTAGCTCGAGAGCAAGGAAGAAGTCAAGGAAAGAATTTGCCACTATACTTTGAATATATTTGCGTAAAGGTAAGTTTTACAAAATGGAACGTGTTTCTCGCACAGCGGATCGAGTTCAACTAACGAGCGCTGTTCATGCGTTTCCGGTGACGCGCTTCACTCTGGTCGAACCGAAATTGTCTACAGTAGCGCCACACAATGCGCGTGTTTATACATATATTACTAAATATTTTGTACAAATTATAGTTCTGATGGTTCGACGCATTCATGCATGCATTACATGCATGTAACTGCGTGTTAATGTATTACGATGATAGGAAGTGTCCAGAAGCTTGTAATATAACATATTGCAATAATTTGAAGAGATGCTGATGTCTGTTAAGTTAGCACTCCCTCCACAAAAAATCAGAATAACACATATGCAGAAATTAAGTGCTTCTTATACCTATGCTAATTATGTGCTCTATTCACGATTTTTGTGCTTGAGCGGTTTCACGGGAAATCGCAATTGAAAGTAAGGGTGCTGGCTTAACGTAAGCTAGCACCCCCATTTATTAAAATTACATATAAAATAAAAAACTCAATATGCTAGAATTATGTGCTTTTTATGTGCTTTCAAATGCCTCAAACAAAATTAGTCTATTTGTAATAGTTTAAAAAATATATACCAAAAAAGATCTATATACTACTGATATAAGAGCAAAGTACCAGTTAAAATACAGATAGCGAATTGGTTTTAATCTTATAATGTTCCTCAATTTATGTGCTTTCGAAATATGCACAATGAGATTTCCGTGCTCATCCCTTTCGGCAAACCTGAACGTGAGCACCCCATACGTACAAGAGTAAAGTACCAGTTAAAATACAGATAGTGAATTGGTTTTAGTCTTAAAATGTTCCTCAATTTATGTGGTCCTGAAATATGCACAATGAGATTTCCATGCTCATCCCCTTCGGCCGACCCGAACATGAGCATCCCATACGTACAAGTGTAAAGTACCAGTTAAAATACAGATAGCGATTTGGTTTTTGTCTGAAAATGTTCCTTAATTCATATGCTTTCGAAATATGCACAATGATATTTTTGTGCTCATCTTTTTTGACTAATAAATCTCCCCTTATGAAAAAGTATTACTGGTTTTAATACTGGAAAAAGTATTGGTGAAAGTACTGGAGACATAAGTACTCAAAGTACTACTAAATTCGACCATACTGACTTCGTCGGTACTCCTTCCCAGTACTCATCCAATACTCATTCAGTACTCCCTCCAGTACTCCCCCAGTACTCCCACCAGTACTCCCTCCAGTACTCCCTCCAGTACTCTTTTAGTACTTATCAAATAATCGTGAGATACTAACGTATGGTATAGGCGCAGTAGGGGAGAGTGGGCACCCTTGAACCACGTTTTTTCAAATCACATTAAAAATGTGAATTTAAAAATTTTAATAACTTCATTATAATATAAATGAGACTATTCGATGTTTAATATAATAAACTTTGTTTGTAAATGATTTTAGAAGAAAATTTTCAGAAATATTTTGCAAAAATAATGATATTTCGAAATGCTGCGTTTGTCACAGTGGACCCCACGCGTGGGGTCGATTGAGCCATAGCGTAGGGTACACTGTGACATGTAATGTGAAAGGTAGGGTACCCTGTGACACGTAGAAGAGATCTGTTTAAATCCTGTTTATTACAAATCTTTGGTCAATTGAAAAACCAAGACTGTGCTAGAGAACCAATTTATCAATAATCTGTGCCTATTAGTTTCTTACAGTACTGGCAGTACTATCGTGATAGTACTCCGAATATTAATCTGATAAAGTACTGACCACTTCAATACTTTGGAGTACTAATGAGTATTATTGCTTGTAGTACTGCCAGTACTGTAAGCACTGACAGACACAGTACCGACCATTCTGCAGTATTCATGAGTATTAACATACTAATACTCTCAATACTACGAGTACTGTTCACTCAGTACTGAGTACTGATTGCTAGTACTACTTTTTCGTAAGGGTAACTACACATAATACAGACAAAATTGACTTCAAAGGAACTCTCTTTCTGTCGCTCACCTATCTAAGAGTTCTAGACAAACCTGCTGTGTTTGCCATTACTTTTTAAACATAATTAAATTAAATAAAAAAATTAAATAATTAAAAATAAATATTAAAGACAGAAAGTAATAAAGTTTTTATATATATAGGCACCTATATACAGGCATTATACTAATTATAATTGTATTCAGCAAAAAGCTGCTTTCCAACTGCAGTTGTCAAATTCGTGAATTTGATTGTTGTATTACTCTTAGTTTCGGCCAAAATTAAAAGCATACAAAATTCGACCATACTGACTTCGTCAGTACTCCTTCCCAGTACTCATCCAATACTCATTCAGTACTCCCTCCAGTACTTTCTCTAGTGTACTCCCTCCAGTACTCCCTCCAGTACTCCCCCCCAGTACTCCCCCCCAGTACTCCCCCCAGTGTACTCCCTCCAGTACTCTCCCCAGTACTCCCTCCAGTACTCTTTTAGTACTTATCGAATACTCGTGGGATACTAACGTGTGGTACAGGCGCAGTAGGGGAGAGTGGGCACCCTTGAACCACGTTTTTTCAAATCACATTAAAAATGGTTTTTAATAACTTCATTATAATATAAATGAGACTATTCGATGTTTAATATAATAAACTTTGTTTGTAAATGATTTAAGAAATAAATTTTCAGAAATATTTTGCAAAAATAATGATATTTCAAAATGCTGCGTTTGTGACAGTGAGGCTCTCTACACCGCGACCGTTTGATACGCGTACCAAGTACTATATCCGTATCAAATCCGTATCAAATCTCGGGTTATCCCGATGTAAACCGAAATTTGATACGAATTTGATACGGATACAGTACTTGGTACGCGTATCAAACGGTCGGTGTAAACTAGGCCAGTGGACCCCACGCGTGGGGTCGATTGAGCCATAGCGTAGGGTACACTGTGACATGTAATGTGAAAGGTAGGGTACCCTGTGACATGTAATATGAAAGGTAGGGTACCCTGTGACATGTAATGTAAAAGGTAGGGTACCCTGTGACACGTAGTCTATTAACTCTTCTCTCTACAAAAAGGAAAAACCAAGACTGTGCTACCCTTATGGAAAAATACACTCAACTTTTGGTGTTAACCGTTAAAAAAACACCATAGAAAAACCCTTAAAGTTGGGTGTGATTTCGGACCGTCAATTGAAGGTTAACCATCATTTGAAGGTTAATCTTCAATTGGCGGTCCAAAATCACACCCAAACTTTAAGGGTTTTTCTTTGGATGATGGTTAACCTTCAAGAGTGATAGTTAACCTTCAATTAATGGTTAATCCTTAAAAATGACGGTATAAACGCTAAAAATATAAACCCTCGAATGAAAGTAACAAATATGGCGTCCCAATAAGAATCTCTTAAGGGCTCCGCTCGCTGAACCGGACTCCTCGCCTCAATCCTCCCTCTCGGACGCTAGCTGCCGCAGCTCTCCCTTTCCTGGCGGTGAGCTCTCCCTGGTAATCCGACTCTCGCTCGGTTGGTCTCCAGAACACGCGCCGCAACGATGAATCCGTCAAGAAAAAGATAACGGACTCGACATGTTCGAAGAAACGCAAGCAAGTGCGGCCATGACACCTAACGAGGCTCTTTGAGAGTAGCGACTCGCGCGTCGCGCCATCTAATGTGAAACGATCGGGCGTTGTACATCTAACAATGAGGATCAATCTCCAACCTACACTAAACATTGAGGCTTAATCCCCAACCTACACTTATCATTGAGAATAAACTCCCAATCACTACACTCCCAATCACTAAACACTCATCATTGAGGATTAAACCCACAATTTACCTAAACCTTAATGGTCAGCACTCAATCTACACCTAAATTTAAGTGTTGACACTTAACTTTGATGACAAACACTAAACATACGCCCAAATTTGAGTGTTAACTCTCAATTTGGGTGTTAACCATCAAAGTTGAGTGTACTTTTTCATAAGGGTAGAGAACCAATTTATCAATAATCGTGTCATATTTGTTTCATCAGATGACCTAAGAAATTGAAAACTGAAAACAAAGTCCTATAACCTCACTTTTTGTCGTAACCTAGCAGAGATCAACGAATATTGCCTCACAGCGACTCGATTACATGTGATCTGTAACTAAAAAGAGAAAATAAAAGTGTGGATATGATTGATGGAAATTATTTCATTTTATAGGAAAATTTAGGCACTAACATTTACTATTCCGCGATCGAAACACACTACGGAAACTCGCGCTGTCACGTAGGTAGATTAGGTAGTTCTGTAAGCGTGGCACAGAGGACCCCATCAACCTGCGTCACATTGGACCCCACTGAACATCGATATTATTTATCGTAAATATTTCAGATACAGAACAATTAAACGTTTTTGTGCGCACGTTGGTATTGAACCTAGATCCCGACAAACGTCTTATGAATTTTTTTAACTGTAGAATCCCTAGAAATCCATATTATAGGGGAGACCGGGGCTAGACCGCTAACGGGGTAAATCCGCCAAATCAAATATCTCGGAACCTGTATATTGTGCGAACTCGCTATTAACATTGTAAACGCTGCTTATGGTACCCATGTGACCAACGGAGTTTCGGCAGGTTACCTGCCGTGTTATGATTTTTACGAGGGCAAACGTGTTTTCGGAAGGTGAAAGTTACATTTTCTGCGCGTGGAAATTTTGTAATATCTGCTATAATATTTGCTCTCCAAATCTCGAGGTACGTGATTATAAAGAGTAATGCATGCTGAACACGAATCCAGTGTAGTTTTTTCATTATCGTTGATGTCTAATATTTCGTGGGCGATCAAACCTGAAACTTAAGTTTGGGGTTAATCCGTTAGTAAGCAGTCCGGGTGCATTTCCAAGGCATTTCCGGGCATTTCCAGGCTCACTGCATATGGAATATGGATGAGACGGGAATTACAACCATTCAGACACCGAATAGAGTCATCGGACGTCGAGGAGTGAAACAAGTCGGGCGAGTGACTTCTGCGGAAAGAGGAACCCTCGTAACTATTTTTTAATAACGTTTTGCATAAAAATTTTAAATAAATTTTTATATTTTTCTCTTAAAAAACAATTATTAAGATGTATTCTATCATTTTTCAGGATTAGATGTACGTATATGTATTGAAAATGCAGTGTAACGGTTAAACCCCGGCATTTTTGAGATTTCAATTTTTGCACCGTTGTCGTTTTTGCTCTATACCGGTTAAACAAAGCGACGTAGATAAAAATTTCCTGTATAAATTTTGTAGCTAAAGGTTCACTCTTTACAGTGGTATACCACATTTAACTACAATTATTTATTTTGTTGTTAAAAATCGGCACCGAAAAAAAACTAACGGTCTAGCCCCGGTCTCCCCTACATATCAAAAAGTTATGACAAGTAAAAATTTACTTTGCAAAGCTCCAATTACATATCTCCCTTTAACTAAAGTATATATGCTTATTTCGGCATAATTTTTTGATGGAAGTTATATGTTTTGAAAACTTTCGTTTTCATACCCACCGTCACTATTTTGCAGAACGTTAATACAGAAAACTCGTACTGTCACATTGGACCCCGTGGCTCAAGGGAGCCCACTCTCCCCTACTTGGGCAGTACTATCCAAGTAGAACAAAAAGTCAAGATGATATCAAAATAACGTCATATTGATAGTTTACCCACTCGGCATGTAATATTTCAGAAACATTTCTGCAAAATTCCATTTGAAATATTACACCTTTCATCAATATTTCAGAAATATTTCACGACCGTTTCTGCAACATTTCTGCAATGTTTCAATCGGCATAATTATTTTAAATGCAACTTTGCTGAAAGATTTCGGCAATATTTCTGAAATATTTCTGAAATATATCTACGAAATATTGCAGAAACACTTCAGAAATATTTCAAATACATTTTACACTGAGAAAAATGTTTTGTATTAGCAAACAAAATTTTGTTACTGACGCAAAAACTATTTGTTGATATGTGAAAAATGAAATAATTTGTTACCGGAACAAAAAAAATATATTAAGCTATGTGCGTATAGCCGCCGCGCATTTGTCCGAAGAAATCCGCTCTCTCAGCCGGTCACCCATCCAAGTAGTATACCGGCGCCTTGTTGCTTGACATCGATGATCGAACAGGGTAGTGGTGATCCTCTGACTCTGACGCTTCTTTCTTTCTTATACTTGCTTATTTTGGTGAGCATAAAGCTATCGCATAACAATATTAACAATACAGATATACGAATAAATCTTTTTTGCCAGTCAGCGTCGAATATTATTTTATATTAAATATTATTAAATATTTTATATTTTATATTAAAAATGCCATATGACAAAATTTGGAATATTAGAAAATTCTTAATAAAAGAGAAAAAATGCAATAAAATGCAATATTAAATAATAATAAATTTAATTTTTTATAAGTTCTAAAGTCTGTCAGCAATTTTTCGGAAATATTACAAATGCAATGTTGTATGTGAAACATTCAAAAATATAACGCGTTCAATGTAAACGTAATAATAGTTTTATCATGTATCAGAAATGTTTCTAAACCATTACATCTGCAATATTTCTTCTGCAATATTGTAGAAATTCACTGCCTGCAATTCAATTTTTTATTACCTACGCAATCTTTCAGAAATTTTTCAGAAATATTTTAAATGCAATGTTGCGTTTGATATGTTACAGAAATATTATTTGTGCAATGCAAACAAAATATTACTTTTATAATGTTTCAGAAATATTTCTGAAATATTGCATCTGCTACATTTTTTTGCAATATTACAGAAACTTACAAATATTGTAAACAACTTTCTGAAAGATTTCAGAAATATTGTTAATGCAATATTATAAAAAACATGATGCAGGTACATTTCTGAAATATTTCAGATGCATAGTTACAAATGAAATGTTAACGAAATATTTCTGCACCATTTCCGAATATTTCAATATTTCAGCAACATAACATGCCGAGTGGGTAGTGTGTTAATTTAGTTTTTTATTAATTTAATATTTCCAAGATACGTTACGAAAAAGTAGTACTAGCAATCAGTACTCAGTACTGAGTGATCAGTACTCGTAGTATTGACAGTATTAGTATGTTAATACTCATGAATATTGCAGAATGGTCAGTACTGTGCCTATTAGTTCTTACAGTACTGGCAGGACTATCATCTATCATGATAGTACTCCGAATATTAATCTGATAAAGTACTGACCACTTTAAACTTTGAAGTACTAATGAGTATTATTGCTTGTAGTACTGCCAGTACTGTAAGCACTGACAGACACAGTACTGACCATTCTGCAGTATTCATGAGTATTAACATACTAATACTCTCAATACTACGAGTACTGATCACTCAGTACTGAGTACTGATTGCTAGTACTACTTTTTCGTAAGGGAATTCATCCGTCTTTTCCTCGCAACTTGCAAGTCTATGGATCTCCCCCCCTAGAAAGAGCCGAAGAGTTTAATCGGAGCATCATGTTAATCGGAGACGGTGAATCGGCCCATATCTACAGTGAAGAAATAATAATCAATATCGAGTCGAAATCGATTTATTCTGAGTCGAAAAGTTATCGAAAGTTGTGCCATAAATCAATCGAAATCGATGAATATTTCAATTATTTTTCGAGATACGTTTTTGACGTCAATTCGACGTCGATTCGATGGGTCATTTCTCGCGTACAAAACAGTTTTTTTCCCTGTCCCTCTTGAACATTGCAGCCCTTCATTTTGCACGTACGGACCATTTTAGCTGCATGTCAAAAAATAAAACAGTGGTATAATGTACAATATTCATATGAATTAAAGGACTATAAATTCCAATGTAAATAATCAAAGTAATATACTTAAGGGGATCCTAAAGTCGTCTGTAATACCGACATTTGTTTTGCGCAGATATCTTTTTTTTGACTTTACGGATTTAAAAATCCTTCTCCAAAGTTTAAGCATATTCGGAAATAAAGGGCACAGCACGTGATTTTATACTGAGAATAAAAATAATTTTAGGAACTGCATATAGCAATGCATCAACTTGCGAAAACATTCGCTTTATATAAAAATTCTACAATGTATTGTTACAAAAAGACTGTGGCGTGCCCAGCGGATTACATTCAAAAATACGATACCGTTGTCGGAATTAGGTTTAGACTCTAAACAAAAAAGTTATCTGTGACAAAGCATTATTAAACGTGCACTAGCAATGATGACATGGAAGAGCAGTATTGCGTGTAGCGAGAGATGGCGCAGCAATCGAACAAGGACAGATGCCTCTCGTTAGACAAGGACAGATATAGATATATAACATAGAAAACAGGATTAGAAATGTTGACATTACCGACGTCGAGGAAGTTCGGCCTCCACTATAGGATCCCCTTAAAGCAATGACAACGCAGAGGCGCTAACCCTACATTGAAAATATTTAAAGATAATATTACACATTATATTGAGATGAAATAAAACATAAATACAAACTAACTCTACATTATATGAGCTTATAATGTTATATATTACATAAAATAAGATCTTACCTTATAATTTCTAATCACATTCATAATCTCGGAGCAGGCGCAATCTCGCCTAGTGCGGGTACGCAATGGCGGACAAACAATCCGTGATTGGTCGCTCACAGTGACCAATCACAAACCTGTGTCTCTATAGCGCATCTCTTATTATTATAGGTCTCTAATCGCTATCACTATCGCTATCGCCTATTGTGTAGGGGCTTTACCCAGCGAGAAATGACCCATCGAATCGACGTCTAATTGACGTCAAAAACGTATATCGAAAAGTAATTGAAATATTCATCGATCTCGATTGAAATGTGGTACTACTTTCGATGACTTTTCAATTCAGAATAAACCGATTTCGACTCGATATTGATTACTATTTCCTTACTGCAGCTATTATTAGAGTCATAAAACATGATCTTTTTCTTGTATTATTACATTAAAATAAATGAATATATTCACATTCCACTATTTATGTGTTCAATAGTATATCGAAAATATATCGAAAATTATCTATTTATTTCTCCCCAATATCTTTATTAGAAGAGGATCACAAAACTTACAATGGAAATAATTTTTACAATTAATTTATTTATCTTGATAGAATTGCACATATATGCACATTTATTATTACAAAAATATATTACTTAAGTCTAGATAGAGTTGCATATATATGTATTTATCATCAAAAACATATATTATTTAAGTCTAGATAGAGTTGTACATATATGTATTTATAATCGCAAATTGACGCAAATATACATTATTTAAGTCTAGATAGAGAATATATATTGCACATATTGTATATTTATTATCACAAAAAAACAGATTTGACAGATTGACTTAGTGCAATTAACATAGATTGATTCAGTGTAATTAAGATTTAGGAAACCTGAAGTTTGTCATTAATGCATTTTTTTTACAAAGTCAATTCGTTTAAATTAAAAATAAATTATTAAAAGTAAAAGTAAATGGTTTTTTTATATCCCAAGTAAATCGCGCCATAACTTGTTCCTAATATACTGATCATATGTGTAGTTATCTTTACAAAAAAAGAAAATATGTTGACGTGAAAGAAATTGAGAGTAACTAAAAAGTTTTTACATTAGTTGAAATGAAAGCAAATCAAATCAGTAATCTGTCCTAAAGATAGAATAGAAAATAAATAAACTGAAATAAAAAACCAGATCTTACAGGACGGAATTAAGATGTCTAGATTACTGATTGAAAATATGTGAGTCCGAATGTTTACTGAAACGTAATACTAATTATGAAAAAAAAAGAAGTAAGAAAGAAAAATAAAAAGAGAGGAGGGCCTCTGCATTAATGTCTATAAAATCGGTTCTTGGGCTAGAATTTCAAGCCAGAGCCACAAGAATGAAAGTAATTCTCAGATCTCAAGACGAATATAAACTCTAGAAGAGGTCCTCGTACTTTTTTGACAAATGTCTGTCTTCAAATATGGCGTCCCAATGAGAATCTATTAAGGGCCTCGTTCGCTGGACCGGACTCTTCGCCTCGATCCTCCCTCTCGGACGCTAGCTGCCGCAGCTCTCCCTTTCCTGGCGGTGAGCTCTCCCTGGTGATCCGACTCTCGCTCGGTTGGTCTCTAGAACACGCGCCGCAACGATCAATCCGTCAAGAAAGAGGTAACGGACTCGACACGTTCGAAGAAACGCAAGCAAGTGCGCCGTGCGGCCATGACACCTAACGAGTGAGGAAGGAGGCGGGGGCTCTTTGAGAGTGGCGACTCGCGCGTCGCGCCATCTAATGTGAAACGATCGGGCGTTGTAAAACGCGAAAAGAATTCGACCGCAATATCTGAACAAATTATTTAATTTTTAATAAGTCTAATTATTAATATTTATTTTCATAATTAAACGTATTTTTTATTTTGATAAATGTAAATACAAATATCTTATTGTATTAATATTTAATATTAATAATTTAATTAGTTGCTTAATTTAACTTCTTGTTTAATAAATGAGTGGATGCAGTACTGAAAATGTACCTATTATATAATATTTTAATTTTCAAAATTGTCAAATTACAAACAGGAATTTTGTTGTGACTTTTATACAGTTATAAAGTAACTATTTAATGGAAATGGAAGCCTAAAAAAATTAATATTGTAACGCAATTATTATAATGCTCAAATCATAAAATATTTACATTATCTATGTCTGCCAATACAATATAATTTTTTATTCATATTGCAATCTATATAATGGGAATGTTATTATATATTTAACAGGCAAATCAAAATAGCTTCGAATCGATATCGAAATGATGAAATATCGATGTCTTAACAGAAAATACATAATTTGCCTGTTTACAGTCTGGCGTGATAAATGTATGTCACAAATAATCTCTTCTTTTAAAAAATGTCATAAAGCAGTGCTTGCTAGCAATCAACAACTTGTCAAAGCGGCGTCATCATGGCATGCACAAGCATTATTGATTGCTGCGTCATCTCTCGCTACACGCAATACGTACTGCTTATCCTATCAACCTGCATGTGCCTCTGCT